>NW_024082051.1:325521-343084 GCF_003009895.1 Hyaena hyaena | reverse complement strand
TGGGGACAGAGACGCGGTGGAGACAGAAGGGGGTGCTGCCAACGGGCCTGAAAGTGAGTCTTGGGGTCACAGCTCCACGGGGAGCTGAGGGGTGGGACCCGCGAGAGGCAGCAGCCAGGATGACTCAGCAGTTCACACTGTTGGCTCATGACGGAGGCACCAGGGCCACGGCCTGACCTCGGAGGTGGGCACCGGCTGGCCCGGCCAGGGGGGGTCAGCAGTGGTCGGGGCACCTCCCCGTCTTGGTTGTGCTGTGCCGGCCCCCGCCCCCACACCCCAGCCTCCTCACGCGGCCCTGTGTTTGCCCTGCAGCAGGGACCCCCGGGAAGGCTCTGATCTTCTCTCAGAACCTGTGGTTTTAAGTGATGTCTGACAGGACAATGTGTCCTCTGTGCCCCCCCCACTGCTGCCCCCGCCACCGCGGCGCCCGGACCGGGGGGTTCTGCCTTGTGCCTCAAGTAGAAGCTGGGATTCCCTGTACCCAGGACCGCCCGGCTCACAGCCGCCCCCCGCGCCCCCACCCCCCCAGAGCAAGGCCCTCTGGATTATTTCACCAGCGTGGAGACCAGCTTCCCAGGACACGGAGGTGCCCCCACGGCCACCCGAGTGCCTGGGGAGCCCGAGAAACACACTCGGGGCAGTGGGTTTGGCGTGGGGTTTATTCAGAGCAAGTGCCAGCAGCCCCCTGGGGTCGGCCCAGGCTTGGAGTGTTCTATATCAGCTCCTGAGACACAGAAGAACAAAGCCTCAGGGCAGTGGTCGGGGCCACGGGTGGGAGCCCGAGTCTTCGCTGCATGACTGTGATCAAACAGCCTCCCTGGGCCTCGGTTTCTCTGTCTGCAAAGCAGGGTGACAGTCCCCACCTCTCGGGGCCCGGGGGATGGGCCAGCACAGTGTGGGGCATGGGGAACCGGGGACGGGGCCCACGGGCCTGTGGCCCCAGCCAGGTGGGACGTGCAGGCCCAGCCTCCCCCCTTCCCTCTCCCAGCCCTGACCTCAGGCCCCAGCCTCCAGGGTCCCCATCTGGCAGCCTGGGTCCAGAGGGCCTCGGGCCCCCATCAGGCCGGGATACTCAGCCTGGGGGGTGTCACAGCACAGCGGGGTCGCTAACCTCCTGCAGGAGCTTGGCACACCTCCCTGCGGGACAGGGGAGTGTGAGGCGCTGGGGCACTGGCCCCAGACCCTACCCTCGGGGCCCCCAGCCCACGGCCCCCTGGGAAGGCCCGGTGCTCACCGTGCCGGGCCACCAAGTACAGCCCTGTGTCGCCATCAACTCCCGGAACCTCCAGAAGCTGGGTCTGTACTCATCCTCAAGGCTCCGAGCTGTGGAGAGCGCAGGGGGCTGGGCTGGGCGGATGCAGAAGCGCCCCCTCCCTCCCCCTTCCCCGCGGGCTGCACTTACTAAAGTACTTGAGCACGTGGAAGTCCCGGCCCTGCGAGTGCAGGGACACCCTCAGAATGGTGTACTGCTCCTAGTCCGTGTCTATCACGTGCATCTCCCTGTGGCCTGGGGGCAGCGGCGGGGGGAGCCCGGTGCACGTGTGCAGATGGGTGCCCCTCCGGTTGGCCGACTCAGAGGCAGGGTCTGCGGGGCCTGCCTCCCTCCTCTCCCCGCCCAGCACCCGGACCCTCCCGTGATACAGGCAGGGGGCCGCCGGGAGGTCCCTTGAATGATGACGCAGTTTGTGCTAAGAGAATGGGAGAGCCTGGGGCGTGAGGAGGAGTGCAGGGAACAGCATGAGGAACAGCACAGGAAGTGGCGAGGCCAAGTGTAGCTGGAATGCAGGGCCAGGGGCTTGTAACTGCGGCAGCAGGGCAACGGGTCTTACCAGGAAAAACAAATCTCCCCGAAACATCTATTTCTGAGCCCACTATTTTTTCTGTCTCGCAACTTCCTGAGCTGAAAGGGAGCAAAGGGCTCATCACAGAAAGGCCAGCCTGGGTTCCAAGGGGGGGTGGGGGGCATGTCTTCAGAAAGGGCTGCCGCAGCGGATCTGTCCCCAGGAGGCCCGGGCGGGCTGAGGGTGGTGGCTGTGCCAGCCTCTGCCTCATGGGCTCCGTGAACACCAGGAGCCCCAGCACGGATCTCGGTCTTCTCGGTTTATGGGTCTTTATCCAAACTCTGCGCGTATCTTCAGGAGCAGCCAAGGGTCGAGGAGCAGGTCGACGCAGGGCGGCTGTGGGAGCCTGGGGGGCGGGTGCTGGGGACGCCGGTCAGGGTCCTGTGTTTTGGATGCAGCAGGCTCTAGTCCACCAAAGTCCCGCAGCTCCCACTGGTGCGGCCTGGGCCTCTCACCTGTTGAACGCAGCCTTCACGGTCAGCTCATCCCCACTCAAGGTCAGGAACAAGGTCTCCATCCTCTTTGGGGTCTTCAGTGCCAGGTTTTGGCTGTAGGCCATGCCAACTTCCTGCCAAAATCCTACGATCTAGAGAGAGAAGCCAGAGCCCCGTCCAAGGGAGCGAGCGCCCCCAGGACCACCTGGGCAGGGGCCGCTGGGCTCTGAAGGTCAGCAAGCCTTTGTGGCAAAGCAGCAGCCGTCACCTTCCTGAGCGTCCCTGCGGCCGGCCAGGATACCAGGGGCGGCGGTGTCCAGAGCCCGAAAGAGAGGAGGTGGCAGCCAGCAGCCCCATCCCCCGCGGGAGGGGCACAGCCACGCCCAGCCGCGCGAGGGGCTCGGGGAGGGGGCTCCTGCCTTCAGAAACCCACCCGGAGCCCAGAACTTCCATCAGAAGCTCAGAAAGTGATCATTTTGGAGGAGAAAAGAGCTTACGTCCCCAGCACCCGTCAGCTCTGCTCCTTCTGTGCTCCTGGCTCAGCAGCCAACACAGGCGTGGCCAGGAAGCATCTAGATGGGACCCAAAGGCCCCACACTGGGAAAGCCTCCAGGTGTGCGGCAGGCGTCGAGGAGCGGGGGAGGGGCCCTGGGGCCCCTGATGTAGCTCCTGTGGCATCGGCTGGGGGTTGGAGGGACAGGGGTGGGGCGAGAGGAGCTGGACACTGGCCCCCCCGCCCCCCCGTGCACATAAGACAGGAAAGCCACCTTCTGCATGTCCAGCTCCTGCACTGCAGTCCCCACCTGCACCAGGACAGCACCCAGGATGACACTCAGCAGCCCCGCCTCCATTGCCATGCACGGTGCCTCTGCCCCCCTGCACCCGGCTTTATATCAGGAGAGTGTGGCGCCAGCTCCCGAGAGTGACGTCAT
Organism: Hyaena hyaena; assembly: GCF_003009895.1. Lineage (NCBI taxonomy): Eukaryota > Metazoa > Chordata > Mammalia > Carnivora > Hyaenidae > Hyaena > Hyaena hyaena. Next base: position 339,877 of record NW_024082051.1, on the reverse strand, counting down.
ACACCTGGGGCCGGGCTGGCCGGGCCCAGTGACACCCACAGCGCGGGGGTGGGGCCGGCCTGCGCTGGGGCAGCAGCTCCACCACGTTCCTGCCTGGGAGACGGCCGACACCTCGGTGGGGCTGCCTTGGGTCCCCAAGAAGAGGAGGCACCGAGCCCCAGCCCCGGAGGGGCCGACAGGTGGACATGCTGAGCCCAGGTCCCTCGGACTCAGACCACCTTTCTCCTTCTGGCTCTTTCCGATCAGCCTTGAGACAGTGAGGAACACTCTGGGCTGGTCCCTCTGGCCAGGGCGGCCCAGAACTGGGGGTCCTGTATCCAGGTGGGGAGACAAATGAGGGGTCCCCTTTCCCTGTGGAGGTCTCCACAGAGGAGGCACAGAGCTCCGGTGAGGGGGAGCCCATGGGAGACGCAAGGGGGCGCCGAGGCTTGGCCACCCCTGCAGGCACCTTCCTCCGCCCTGGGTCCTCGGCCACCATGACAGGGACCAGGCCAGGCCCCGCGCTCATCCCCCACTGGACTCACTCCAGCCTCAGTGCACAGCCCGGAAGGCCGGCCCAAGCGCGGCCCTGTCTTGCTACACTGCCCAGGACGCGCCAGGGTGGGGGGGTGGGACCCAGCACCCCTCCTCCCCATCTGTGGACAGCAGCCCCGGCCCCGCCAGCTGTGTGACTCAGGGCAGGCTGCGCTGCCTCAGTTTCCCCATCTGTACTGGCGACAAAGCAGAGGGACAGGGACAGGTGGTCAGGAGGGGTCGAGGCTGCATCCCGGTTCTTGACCGATAGGCAGGGTCCTTCCCAGTTCGGGGACAGGAAAGCCCACCCTGGAGTGGCCCCGGGCTCTGTCAGCTGAAAGGGAGGCCCCGCCCACCAGGGGGACCGACCACCTTGGATTCTGGACGCCACCTTCCCACAAAGGCTGTCAGCTCAGGGTCAGGCAGGTGTGGAAAGGTCCAGTGAGGACAGGGCAGCCAGAGCTGGCCACACACCTGAGATGGGGGTCATCCACACAGCAGGGGCGGCGGGGGCCCCAGGAGGCTGAGGAGGCTGATCGGAGTCCCAGGCTGGTCCCAGCCCAGACTAACAAGGGAGGGCCCCCCAGGACATGCTTGGCCAGGCGGGGGCGGGGGGGGCCAGGAAGCGTGGGGACCTGGGGAGGCTGGGGGTCAGGGGGATAGTGGGTCTGGACACCTCGGGATGACGAGGTCAGCTGCGCCAACTCACCCTGCAGGGACAGGAAAGGCATGGTCACTGCGTGCACGCACTCAGTCCCCTCTAGCTGCCCTGCACACGGCAGGCTGGCCCTTGTCGCATGTCGCCTGCGTGGCCAGAACAAGCCAATCCCACCGCTGCTGCCACAGAGCTCCCAGCTGGAGCCGGCTCCGTGCTGCGGCCTGGGGACCCGCCACGCTCCAGCCTTGACTGGAGGGCCTTGGACACAGTGCCTGTGGGGTTTGACTTGGGGGCAATAGGGAGCCATGGGAGAATGTAGGCAGAAACGCAATGTGGTCCCCTTCCATCTGAGAGATGTAACCAGCAGCTCAGCTCGAGGGCACCCAGCCTGAGGTCACTCATGTTCTTGGGGAGCAGACAGTGGCAGGGGTGCAGGGAGTGGGGTCCACACGTGCACAGTAGGAGGCGGGGTGACAGGCAGGCAGAGGGCCTGCCCCGTCCCCTGGCACCTGGGAAGGGCCTCGCCTGGTCTCCCGAGGAGTCAGGGAGCCTCTTTGTCCCCAGAGGATCACTCTTCTGTGGGAATGAAGACAGTGGTGAGAGGCTGGCTTGGGGTCCCGCAGCCCCTCACCCTGGGTACGCCCCCATCCTGCCCAGCGTGTGGTGGGGAAGGGGGGCTGCGGGCTGGAGACTGGCATGGCCTCAGCCTGTTACCTGACTTGGGCAGCATGACCGCCATGTCGTCGGAGAGCCCCACGGTGGGGTAGAAGTCCCGGAAGGCCTTCACAGCCTGGGGACTTGGCTCCTGGGTCCGGCCTGGGGCAAAGCAGGGCCCCTGTGAGCTCTGTGGCTCGCAGAGGCGAGGGCAGGGGAGACGGGAGGCTCTTCCTCGAGAGTCGACAGCAGACCCACCGCCCACGATCGGGCAGGTTGTGCACTGCACAAAAGTGCCTGCCTGGCTGAAGGCCCAGTGGGGACTGGAAGCCTCCCAGAGGGGGTGTCCTTTCCTCATTCATGCAAGAGCGTCTGGGAGATTGGGATGGCCCGGCTGTTCCCCAGGGCCATGTCCCCCTGGGCCCCACGCCCCTCGGACTCCCAGAACCACCCTCCAGCCCTGCCCCAACCCCTGCACCTTGGGAAGCCCTTGGCCTGCTCTGCCAAGGCCCCCAGAAATTAAGGCAAAACAGGCTCTCAGCCCCTGCTCAGCTCTCAGGCAGTGGGGCCCCACCCACAGGGAGCCAGAGAGGTGCTCGAGCTTCCTCGGGGGTGCCTGGGCCTCAGAGTCCCCTCGGGCCAACCTCCGCCCATCTGAAGAGCTGTGGGGGCCCCCCACCCCTGCCTGGTCCTTCTCGGCTTGGACTCAAGGGTGAGGGATGGGGGGAGGCAGGTCCTGCAGGGGCGGGGCTGGGGAGGCTGCAGGGGTGGGGCCTGGCTGGGGAGGGCCCTCACAGAGGAGCTGCACCATGGTGCTGAGCGCCCCCCGCAGCTCCTTGTAGACATAGACCACGGCGAAGGAGCTGTAGTCTGCGTCCACGATGCGCAGGTCCAGGTAGCCCAGGGCTGCGGGGGACGCAAGGCAACCATCGCAAGTAGGGGCGCCGGCCCGGGCTCCACCCCACACCCGCAGCGGCCTCGGCTTCCGGCCCAAGGGAGGGGTGGAGGGTGGGGTCAGGAGATGAGGGGTGGCCCGTGTCACCCCACGGAGAAGCCGCGTCGGGGATCCCTGAAGGCGGGCGGGGCAGGACCTACCTGGGACTCGGAAGTGCCCCTCGGAGCCCACCCTCAGGTACTCGGCGTCCGCCTGGTTGCAGCCGTCAGCCCTGGGGGTGCCCGGCGCTCACTCTCGGCCACCAGCCCGGCCGGCGCCCACCCCCAGCCCTCCGCACTCACCGAGGGACCTCCATGTGGACGCTGAGGTTGCCGCCCGCCTCGGCCTTGATGAGCCTGGTGGACATCAGCAGATGGTCCTTCTTGCCCAGGAAGACCTTGCAGTCGGAGACCATGGAGGCCACGTACCAGAGGCCTGAGAACTGGGAGGAAGCTCGGTGGCCGGAGGCCAAGCAGGCTTGTGGGGAGCTGAGCGCCCCTCTCTTGGTCGGAGCTCCCGTTCTGCCACCTCCCCGGGCAGGTCCCACCACCTCCCTTCCCCCGACCGTGAAATGGCTCAGTAATGATCCCCAGGGGTCGTCTCAGCATTGAATGGAGAGAGGATCCACAGGGTCGCAGGCCCAAGGCACAGAGCAAGTGGCCCGTGGACGGCAGCAGTGGCCGTGACCCGTGGGGAGCGCGTCCGTGGGCTCGGCCCCCACCCCACCTGCGGCAGAGTGCGGGGGCCTCTGTTACCTTTTTGGCATCAAAATGTGGCTGCACGAGGACCTCAGCCCAAGCCGCGGGCACCCAGAGCAGCACCAGGACGTGGCCCAGGATGACCCGCTTCATTCCCATGCCTGCCTTCCGGCTCCTGGCGCCCGAGTCGCAGCCCCGGACGCCCGGCTTTATACCCCGGCCCCCCCACCCCCAGCTGACCTCAGAAGGCACTTGGCTCTGGACACCCCAGTCCCCTTTGTCCATTGTCTGGCACAGTCACTCAAGAGCCCCCAGTGGCCCCAGGGGTCATTTCCGGGACGGCTCCAGAGAGGCCAGCTCGCCCCTCTCCCGACCCCGACGGAGCATCTGTGCCCCAGGCCTGCCAGGCAGTCACGGAGGATGAAGCGGGACCTCATCCTGGCCTCCATCCACCTCCAGCCTGGCTGGGGCTGGGGGCCCAGGGCCCTTGGGGGTGCTGCAGCCAGCGGGCCACCACTCAGGCCTGGGCCCCCAGCCCTCAGTCCCTCCTCCCCGCCGGCCAGGCCTCAGGGCTCCATCTAGAGCAGAGCCTGCCCCGGGCCAGCTGCGACAGAGGGGACGTCAGAGGCCGGGGTGCCCCTCGCTCTAGACCCCACCGCCCCCACCCAGCCACCAAGTGGGCCTCCAGCCGCCCGTCCGGAGGGGGAGCCCTGCTGCCTGACCGGGCGGATTATGGTATCACAATCACCTTATCAAGGGTTGCGTAAGCGTGTGGGCGTGCGCATCGCCAAGGAGGCGCCGGGGCCGGTGGGGGCTACGGTGGCAAGACCCCCCCCCGCTGACCTGCCTGCGCACACAGAGCACCCAGATGCGCTATCTGAGGCCACCCTGTGTCCTGGCGGCACAGCGCCCCGAGGAGGCGGAAGGGGTCCCGGGGAGGCCCAGCCCCGCTGAGTGCTCTGGGGCGGAAGGGCACATGGGCCCAGAGAAAGGCCTGGTCCCCCTGCGGGGAGGGGAGGGGGGCGGAGGGCTTCCACGCCTGGCCAGGCCCCGAAGTCATTGGGTAGAAGGCAGGGAAAGCCTTCCCATGAAAATATTTTCAAAACACACATCTGATAAAGGGCTTAAATCCTAAATCTATAAAGAACTCTCCAGACAGATGCAAAGATAAGAAAAACAAACAGCCCAAGTTAGAAAAGAAAAGAAAAACAGGCAAAAGATTTGAAAACTCGCTTCACCAAAGAAGACATCAGATGGTAAGGAAACCGGTGAAAACAGGTGCATCAGCTGGGCGGGGGGGCGAGAGGGGGGCCCAGACTCGCCGTAGGGGAGGTAGCAGGGCGGCCTTGAAATACACCCTCCTGCAGCTGCTGGGCGGGAAGAGGCGACACTCTGGAAAGTGCTGTGGCCGACCTCACACAGGGAGACGCCCGTCCCAGGCAGCGCGACTACGTGCACCGTGGCACTGACGCGGGCGAAATGAGCCCGCACTTGGGTGTTTGCTGGGCTCTGTCACAATCACTAAAAAGCGGAGAAAACCACATGTCCTCGGTGGGTAAGTGGACGGGTGGGGTCCCTCCGTGCAGGGAGGGAATGAAAAGCCCACAACGTCTGCTCAGGTGAGGAGCTTAGATAAACCCCAAAGGCTTTTGCTGTGAGAGAAGCCTTTCCAGAAAGGCTGCAGACCTTCTAGATCAGGCCCGTCCTAGAGACAGAGGGCTGCTCTGGTGGCAGGAACTTGCGGGGCCGGAGTGGCAGAAGGCAGGGGGGCTCGGGGACGTGTTTGGAGCCTGGAGCCTGGTGGTCACGTGCCTGCAATTTGTCAAAACCCTCAGCTCTGTCGCCGGAAGGTGAGTCCCACCGTGTGTAAATCATACCTTGTTGTTGAACATGCACGTGCATAAGCTACAGATAAAGTCCTTGTCCAAACGCACCGTGCGGATGGGGGCGCAGGAAGGCCGGAGCGTCAGGGCCCCCAGCCCCAGGCCCCCACCCCCAAGGAAAGGGTGGCGGCAGGAGAGACGTGGACCCCAGCCACAGGACTGCGGGGCCAGGGAGGGTGGTGCTCCAGGCCTTCCCCCCGCCCTGAGGGGCGCCCCAACCCACGGAAGACGCCCCCGCCACCAGCATGTCCCCGACCGGGGGCTCCAGTGCGGCTCTGCCCCCTGTTGGCTTCCCCACTGCTCATCCCCCGAGACGCGCTCCCCACGCAGCGGTGGGCGCGAGCCCCGAGGAGCACAGATGTGACGTGTCCCCCTGCACGGTCCTCCTGAGTCGTCGGGGCGCCCGGGATGAAACCCAGCTCCCGGCCTCCAGCCCAGCGGCCGATCCAACACCTGCAGGAGTCTCCCACTCCCTGGGCAGCTTCCGGCCTCTGCCTCCTCCATGCAGCCCTCCTAACACCCGTCTGCACCCCAGCCTCGGTCTGTTTCCCCCAGGCTTTGAGCTTCGTGTTTTCCTCTGTGTATAGTCACTCTCCGGCTCCACGTCCTATAAACTCCGTGACAACAGGTGCTCGTGGTGGCCTGCTGGCTTCTGAGTCCCCAGCTCCCAGCCCAGAACGTTCTCGGCTCACAGCCATAAATAAACGAGGGAGGAAAGCCACGCTGGCCTGCAGGTCCGCGGCACACGGGGGCCTCCGGAGCATTCCTCAGCATTCGTGGCCGGGCCCTGGGCTGTGTGGTGGCCGCAGCAGGCGCTCGCAGCTGGAGCCTCGTCCCCGGAGTCCACACCAGGATGCCCCCGGCCTGCGCGCCCGGCCCCTGGAGGGCAGTGCTCCGTGGGCACGCACAGAGGGCTCTGTGCGCGGGCAGCCAGGCGGGAGGGGGTCCCTGCGGGGTAGACACTGGGCTGGGGATGGGCTCTGGGGGGGCGCTCAGCCCGCGGGGAGCCTGCTAGTACCGGGCTGGAAAGCCGCTTTCAGCTGCGGGCGGGCTCCGCTGCAGGGTCGCCACGCTGCAGACCCGCTGCCGGTGAATGACGACAGGGCGTGGTGCATCCACACGTGGGGCGGCGCCTGGCACAGGGAGGACCCAGCACTGCCCGGTGCCGCCGTGTCGCCCAGGAGCCTCGAGGGCATCGTGCCGAGGGAGACAGACCCGAGCGGAAAGGCACATTCTTTCAGAAAAGGCAGAGCCACAGACAGGAAGGACATCGGTGGCCTCAGGGGGCTGGGGGCTCTGAGCAGCTGGTTCCAGGGGCGGGGGCTCTTCCAGCCGGGTTGTCGCTCCTGTGACCACACAGGCTCGTGTGGCTGAGCTGTGGGTCCGTGAAGGAAACCCCTGTCAAGTGGTTAGAAGTGACACCTGCCGCCGCCGGCCATCCTGGCTTTCATGGAGGACACGGGCTGTGACTGACGGAGCCACAGACTTCATTCCAGGAAAAAGAAAGCGTACGAGTGAAGCCTGCCATGTGCCCCCACCCCATTCCAGCCCAGGTCACGAGGGCCCAGGCCCAGACAGCCCTCCAGGGGCAGATATGAGTCCCCAGGTCTCACAGAGAAGGCCCTCGGCACCGAGGGTGGGCTCCCTAGAGGGGGTACATCCGGCCATGGCTTCTGCAGCCCCTCTTCCCCTCACCTGCAGAGTCATCCTGGCCCCAGGACCGGGGGCTCCTTCTTGGCAGTGGGTGGGCACTGGGCAGGTGGCCGTGTAGCAGGGTTTTCACACACGGAGTCGTGACACCGAGGCCTTTCTTTTCAGGAAGCAACTTCTGTCCGCGGCGGCACCACTCACTTGGGTTCGTACCCAAAGAACCGAGCGGTGAACATCACATGGATAGTTTTTTATACATTTTCTATTTCTTTGTCTCCCACATATGGTAACACACAGAAACTGCAGTCTGATTAAGTGTCTCAGTTTACAAGGTAATGGGCATGTAGGCACCTGGGCGCATATCCAGGTGACCTTGGAGTCTTCTCTCCCTTTCTTCTCTCTCTTTAGGGAGGGGTTCCTGCCACACCCCCCCTTTGATGCTCGGACCCCTCTATGTTGGGTCAAAGAGCATCATCCTGGCTTAGAGGTTTCTATTTCCATAACATCATTACACGAGCAGCCATTTTTCTCTCAACCATAGTCTCAGTGAGACTGGAGACCGATCGTACAATCAAGGGAGCCAAGCAAGGTACGATCGAGCACCTTCCAGAATTAGGATGAGACCTATGAGGGTTTGGAACCCCCCGAGAGTTGAAAACCATCCTCCAAATAACTCCCCGGGTTCCACCCTTTCCGGGTCTGGACTGGGACACGAGCAACATTTCTCATCCAACCTGAGATCTCCTCTATGACTTTCCCCTCCTCAGCTCTCTGTAGGCAGCAGCTGCTCGGGTTGAATTTTCCACAAACACCCGCCTCAGAAGCCGGCAGGTAAGGCAGGGCCAGGCGATTTTGGTAGATGGCGTTGCCCGTTTGGGTTTGCTGCTTAGCTAGTAAGTTAAGAGCTCTGGCAGTTTCATTGGTTATCATTTCTACAACTGCTTGCAGCCTAATTATGCGGTTTAGCATGTAAATGGGGGTGCGGGAGCCCCAGGACCCGGCCTCAGCCCAGGTGGCAGGGCCCTGATAACGGATTATATGCTCGGGAGGCCATTCATCATCTTTCCAGTTGCCGATTTGCAAGGCACGCCGCTTTCTCTGAACTTCCTATGTCCGTTTATTTGAGCTCCCAGACGTTCTCCCTCCGCACGCAGGAGTGGGAAGAAGGAGGGGCGGACAGTTCCCGCTCACATGACCCTGACCAGACTGAAGGCTGTTCTCCCACCCGGGCCCGCCATTCGATGGCGGCATCTCTGTTGTCCCAGGCCTCCCGGAGACAAGAGAAGTTAGGCGAGGGATGAAGGTTTGGCTCACAGTGACCCAACCCCCCGCCGCTGGGTTCCCCAGGTGGTTGAGTTATAAAACCCTTGGCCCAGGCACGTGAAGTGTCCAACAGGGATGGTGACCTTTTCCCCCATCAGGCAAGACAGTTCTTCCTAATGATTGAGGTTTTGAGGAGCCAAACCCCAGTAGTAGAACTGAGGTATTTTGTTCCATCATAAGGCTCGAGGGGACCTAATTCCCTGGCCTCCCATGGCCACTTGCCCCCCATGGTGGTTCCCCCACATACACAGCCGGGAGAGATCTTCAGAGTCTGGGTTCTAGTCTCTGCCAGGGCCAGAAACACGTTCCTCGCTGTGACTGAAATGGGAGGGGACTCCTTCGTATTTCCTCATAGAAGGAGTGGAAGACGGTGGCACATGGCTGGATGGGTGGCGGTGACCCTCTTGAAATACAGCCCAGCCCCTGGGTCTCTGCCTCACCCATAAATTCGGATGCCAATTCGGATGCCCCATTGCCATGTGTCTTCCTCTAAATTAATGATAGTGAAATTAACGGGTTACAGGCTTTTGACCCACAGCCTGATGTACTGGCCCCCTGCCCCCCTGCTGAAGGAGAGCTGTTGAGTCTCGTTTCTTCCAAGTGGCCCATGAAACACAGCTCCAACTGGGACATAGAAACTCAGGTGTGGAGGCACATAGACCATTTCCTCATACAGGTGTTTGTCATTGAGCTGGTATTTTCGCTCCCAATCTAGGCCTCCACATGGTATATCAAGAGTCTTCGGGCCCTCCCTGACAGGTGCCCACTTTTTCCGTATGACAGATGTTTCTGGGCCTGGACCTATAACCGCACACACATCAAACAGTACTGACGCCCGATGCTTGGGGTTTGTGATTCGTGTCCGGCTGATCAAGTCCCCCTCTTCCCGGTAGGATTGGACTTCTAACCAATCTTCATTTGGGGAGTATCATAGGTCAAAGCAAGTGTATTGGCTCCCCCACTGACTGATGGGATAGGTGGTCTAATTGTGTACGCATGTCTCCCGGACCTTTCCCTGGCATGAGAAGTGGGTGGGGCACAGTAGGGTCCAGGTGGCTCCTTGGCCTGACCCGGTTAGGTGAATACATGGATCACATGATGAGAGATTCAGGTTTACAAACGGAGACCAAATTAAACACAACCAATACCAACAGAGCATCCTACCCACAAGAGAAAAGTGAGGGCTACCAGAAACCTCTCGCCACATTTCCAGCTGGCTGGGGCGACCTCCGCCAAGGCAATAGCAAGAAGTAAGGCAAAAATTGCAAGATCAGTGAGAGACGAGGGGTGACCGTGCGTTAGAGTAAGAGGCAGATGTAGGAAGTAAGGACGTTCTATGTATTTCCGTGGATCGGCGATTCCTCCAGCTTGTGCCGTGCGTAGATGAGTCAGTTCCCTGATGCAGGGCTGAGGTCTCCCGTGGCAGCTCGCGGCTTCCCTGTGCTCAGCTCCCACGGCGTGGACGGATCAGGAACGCACTCCAAGTCCCCGGACGCCGGCTTCACTCTGCTGTGGCGAATCCCGGGACCCACCTCAGCTACTCTTACTGCAGTGGGAGTGGACAAAATGACAGGGAATGGGCCCCTCCAAGGGGGTTTGAGTGATTGGACATTCCACTCTTTTACCCACACTGCATCTCCTGGCTCAAAGGAGTGAGCATCTGTGGTCAGACTCACAGGCAATCGCTCTTTAACCCATCGGTGTAGGGTGGCTAGAGTAGAGCCCAGAGCCTACATCTGCTGCCTTAGGGTCAGATTGCCGACCTCGTTTCAATCTCCCCTTATCCCCTTAACAATTGGGGGAGGGCACCCAAAAAGAATTTCATAAGGGGAAAGCCGTGTTTGCTTATTGGGGCTGCACCTGATTCTTTTTTTTTTTTTTTTTATTTCTGAGAGGGACAGACAGCATGAGCAGGGAAGAGTCAGAGAGAGAGGGAGATACAGAATCTGAAACAGCCTCCAGGCTCTGAGCTGTCAGCACAGAGCCCGACGTGGAGCTCGAACCACGAACTGTGAGATCATGACCTGAGCCGAACTCGGACGCCCGACTGAGCTGCCCAGGCCCCCTGGCTGCATGTGATTCTTAACAAGGCTACTGGCAGCACCCAGTCCCAGCGCAGGTGGGTCTCCTGGCACAGTTCACTTCATTGTAGCTTCAAGGTTCTGTTCGTTCTGTTCATACCGAGGTCTGGGGTCAGGATGCCGTGTGTGACTCCAGGCGATCTTTAGCTCTTCTGCCACCAGCTGCACCACCTCAGCCACGAACACTGGCCCACATTCTGAACCCATAGTGACAGGGATCCCAAATCGTGGGATAATTTCCTTGAGGAAAGTGGGACCACTTCATGTGCCTTTTCTGTCCGTGTAGGGAAAGCTTCCACCCAGCCTGAGAAAGCTCATACAGAGACCAACAGATACTCACAGCCCCGAGCCCGGGGAGCTCCGTGCAGTCCACCGTCGCAGTTTAATGGGGCTCCCCCGATGCTCTGCTCCCCAGGGGCGGCCTTGGGCCCCTGATGCGGGTTGTTTCGGGCGCAGGTCTCACCCTGCTCACACACCGCCCGGGCCATGCTGGAGAGCCAGGGGAGGTAGAAATACCAGCTGCAATTCGTCTCAAGGGCTGTCTGGCCGATGTGTTTCCTGACAGAACTGCTCAACAAAGGCTGGAGCCAGCGTCTCAGGAATTGCCACGCATCTGTCTTCAGATTTCCACCCTCCCCCCGCCAGGCAGTCCCCACCCTCAGCCTTAGGCCAAGTACTTGCGTGGTGTGGGTGACGAGGGGCCCCTTCTGCCCCTGGGTAGGGGCCGGTGCGGCTGTTAAGGCTGCTGGTTTCGTTGCTCCTTTGGAAGCTGCTCACTTTGCCTCTCGGTCAGCCTTTCGGTTTCCCCCTGCAGCCATGGTGTCCCCGCTTTGATGTCCCCAGCAATGCATCGCTGTCACACTTTTAGGGGCCCACACGGTGTCTAAGAGTTCAAGGATTTCCTTACCATATTTTACATCCAAATGGTTATTAGACCCTTTTCTTCGTATAAGGCCCCATGTACAGAGAGTGGTAAAGGCATATTTAGAGTCTGTGGATATAATATCACGTACCCCTGCCGCCAGCTGGAGGGCTCGGGTTAGAGCAATTAGCTCTGCCTTCTGTGCCAAGGTCCCCTTCGGCAGGGGCCTGGCTTCAAGGACAGAGTTCAGGGTCACCACGGAATAACCTGCAAGATGCTTTCCCCTTTTTACAAAACTGCTACCGTCAGTGAAATACTCAGGGCCGGAGCCTTGGAGGGGCTGATCCTGAGCGATCAGGCTTCCCAGTCTGGTCGGCTGCAGGACACTCATCGTGACTTGAATGCGGTCATGGTCTGGCTGGCCTGGCCCGACAGGTCCGCGCTACTTCTCGGTGAATACACCAGTTCTCACGTAGCGTTCCCTGATATCTGACCATCCTGGTGTTTGTGGGCCAGTATTGCCCCTTGTAATCCATTAATGTCAATACCGAATGTGGCACTTGGACTGTCAATTCCTGTCCCATAGTTAACTTGTCAGCCTCAGACATTCAGAGGGCTGTGGCTGCCAGTGCCCGTGGGCAGGGGGGCAGCCTCAGGCCACAGAGTCAAGTTGTTTGGAGAGATATGCCACCGGGCGAAGCCATGACCCCAACATCTGAGTCAGGACTCCCACTGCAGAGCTAGTGCGCCCGTGGACATACAGAAAGAGGGGCTGGGGGCGCTTGGGGGGCTCAGTCGGTCAAGCATCCTACTTCAGCTCAGGTCATGATCTCGCTGTTCGTGGGTTTGAGTCCCGCATCAGGCCCTGTGCTGACAGCTCAGAGCCTGGAGCCTGCTTCAGATTCTGTTTCCCTCTCTCTCTGCTCCTCTCTCACAATTCTGTCTTTCAAAAATAAACATTAAAACATTAAAAATTTAAAATTTAAAAGAAAGTCAGACACTTAACCGACTAAGCCACCCAGGCGCCCCTACAAAAGGGATTTTGACTCAGGTTCCTGGTTGGGGAATTTATTCAGCAGAAATGCCTCCACCCGTGACCGCTGCACACGCTGTCATTACAGCTCGATTCAGACGCTAGTGGAAACATCCCAATATTCTCCAGGAGGAGAGTGGATAGATCCTCGATGGCCCTCCTCGGCGAAGTACAATGGAGTGGGGAAAAGACAGGAAGAAACTGAAGGGAAGGAGATCCCGAAAGTACGATCTGGAAGGATCTGCCTCTGGGCCCCTCTCCTCGCAGGACTGACCCTCAGTGGATGGTCCCTCAGCTTTGAGCTGGCTTTTCAAGCACCTTGAGAGATGATGTGGCCAGAGTGTTGTCAATGCCCCGGTCTTTAAAATAATTTTTTAATGTGTACTTGTTTTTGAGAGAGAGAGAGAGAGAGGAGAGAGAGAGTGGGGGAGGGTACAGAGGGAGACAAAGATTCTGAAGTAGAGCCCAGGAGCTGTCGGCACAGAGACCGACGCAGGGCTCGAATCCACGGTCCAGGAGATCATGGCCTGAGCAGAAGTTGGACGCTTAACCGACTGAGCCTCCCAGGTGCCCCAATGCCCTGGTCTTTCTGGCCACTGGCATTGCCAAGGCTCCCAGCCCAACTCAGTCACTGACCACAAGGGAGGCCACAGCCATTCCCTTAGGCCTGTGTGGTTGGCTCCTTTGGGAACTCAAGCACTGGCCCTGAGAGGCACGGGGTTTGTGCGGGGTCACAGCCCTGCTCAGGAGGAAAACCCAGGTCTCAACGCAGCTCTGTGCCCTCAAAGCTGCGGTCCTGGCTGCACCCAGGCCTCCTGGGGGCTGGGGGAGGGGCTCTGTCGGTACAACCGTGTGGACAGGGCATGGGGTGGAGGATGAGCCTCCGCAGCCTGGGAGGGGGAGCTCTTGTGTGAGGGGACCCCGGCAGTGACCTCGCTTCCCTGTTCACAGACCGTAACATAATTTGGAACCTGAATAACGGTCATCCACTTTCGAGAGAAAGCCCCCTACTCAGCTACCTTGGTTGGAGACCCTCGATAAGAAGCTTGTTCTCATGCTGTGTCCCGGCGTCCCGGGGACGTGTTTCAGGAAAGGCCTCACGGAGAGTTTTCCCGATATTGGAGACCCTGGAGCAGGTCTTACACATGACGCCTCAGGTCGCTAACTAGGAGGGACCTAGAGGTAACATAGGGAGACCCAGAGCCAGCCAGTCCCGCCCGACACTGCTCTGATCTCACCTGTGTGGTCCCACATCCCCTCCCGTGTGTGTGTGAGCATGCGTGTGAGTGTCTGTGTGCATGTGTGGGGGGGTCATGGTGGAGGGTCCACGTGAGCAGGGGCAGGCTGATGAGGGGTCAGATGCCTGGTGGGCTGGTCATGCTCACAGCCTAGGTCAAGGCTGGCTGGAGGGACAGGTGTGCTGGGAGCCCCCTGGTCCCCAGGGTCACCCCGAGCCCTGCAGGGGCATGTCACTGTGTGCGGGGGCAGGACTGTGCACATGCAGGTCTCTGTCCGATGTGGGGACGGCAGGGGGAGGGGGGAAGGACACTGAGGAGGGCGGGGCAGGGCTGTGATGCCTCCGGGCCGGCTGCGGGTCCCTGTCTTCACAGAGAACCGACGACATCGGGAGGCGGCTGGCAGAGTCCCGAGTCGCCCCCCACGCGGAGGTGTGTGTGTGCCCTGTCGCCCAGGAGGGCCACCCTGGACTCGGTGAGACAGCAGCCGCACGGAGGTGTCCAGCATCGGGGCCTGGGGATCGCCTGAGGCCTCCGTCCCCGCCGGGCCCCTCCGCAGGGTCCTGCTTCCCCGTCCTTGCTCAGGACCAGGAGCCCCGGAGGCCGAGCCCGAGGGGGGAGAGGCTGCGGGTGGGGGCTGTGGGTGTGGGGACCCGGTCGGTGCTGGGCCGCCCAGGGAGGAGTCCCCAGGGACTGGGGTGGGGCCAGGAGCCTGCAAGGGGGAGGAGACCCCGGGGTGGGGTCCTGGCTGCGGCTTCTCTGGGAGGCTGGGTGGGGGTTCATGTCCCTGCAGAGGCTCCTGGAGGGGCCGGCACGGGGCGGGGGTCCTGCC
>NW_024082051.1:230977-321521 GCF_003009895.1 Hyaena hyaena | reverse complement strand
CCCCTGTGAATCCCCCTCCTCCTGCCCCTGCAAGGGTGCCATCAGTGAATAGAGACCAGGAAGACCTGAGCCCGGAGCCCTGCGCCGCTCCCTCCCCCGCCCTCCACGCCCCACAGGAGCCTCTCCTCCTTTTTTCCCACATGTCTTCCCTTATCTTGTTTTTGATTATTTTTTTCCGGTTTTGTTTTAAGCTATTTTCATTAAATCATTTACATTTTACATCGTACGACTCCTGAGCACTGACTGCACTCACAGCCCTGGGCGACCAGCCACAGGATACTGTGCAGAGGATCTCAGTCCCCAAGGGACACCGCGTCCCCGAAGCCCTCACTCCCCACTAGTCCCTTGCCCCGGCCCTGGGAGCCCCTCATCTGCGTTCTCTCTGTTCTGGTACCTTCTCCGGATGTTTCCTATAAATGAAGGCATGCAAAAGATACCTTCTGTCAGCAAACATATTTTAACATGGGACACAATAATTCTTGTGATTTTTGAGACAAAATTTTTCATATTTGATATTGAAATCCCAGATGGCTAAAGATTCGATGTGCAAAACGAGGCCTTTGTGGTGAAAATGGGCACCATCTTGGGGTGGAGACCCAGTTCGTCCTGGGCCACGTCAGCCTGACACCAGACAGGACACGGCTGATCTTCCTGTGGCCCGAAGAGAAGCAGGGAAATGCAGGAATGTGGACGGACGCCCCACAGAGGGGAAAGCCGTCCTCACAAGCCCAGGCCAGAGAAAGGGTTCCCAGGCCTCTGGGCCAGAAAAGGCTCCAAAGCCAATGTGTTCACTGGGATGACGACCAAACACCTACACGTCCAGGGGGAGGCGACCCCCATGGGGAGCAGGTGTCAGAGATGCGGGACGTCCCCGGAAGGACTCAGGCTAATGAAACCCTGGGGACAGGTGCCTGGGTGGCTCAGTTAAGCCTCTGACTCTTGGTTTCAGTTCAGGTCACGATCTCATGGTTCGTGAGTTCCAGGCTCTGTGATGACAGGGTGGAGCCTGCTTGGCATTCTTTCTCTCCCTCTCTCTCTTTCCCTTAAAATCAGTAAAAAAGAAATAAAGAAAGCGAGAGACAGAGATAGAAACAAGAAACAAGAAACATTACGGGCAGCGCTGGTCACCTTCAGACCAGCAGGTTTTCGGCTGGGGAAGCAGCAGCCCAGGTGACCACGTGAGGAAGCATATCCCCCAGCAGATCCCCAGACAGACGTGGGATGGGCACCCCTTTCTGGGGAACAGTGCGCAGCCCCAATCCGCGTTCGCAGGTGTAGACCCTCCCCGTGCAGCGCTGTCCAGGGTCAGCTGAGAAGCTCTGGCACAGCGTGTGCACCCGTGCGTGTGCGGCAAGGCGGGTGTCTGGTGTGTGCGCCTCCTGACCCTGCTTTCCCCAGGGCTGGGCGCTGGCCACTCAAGCCTCTCCCTCTGCATTCTGTGTCCACACATCAGAATTTCCAAAGAACTCTGGCTCTGGACCGTGGGCCATTTCTGAATTTTTACTCCCATCTTCCTGAAGGCATCAACCGCATGCATAAATATCTCATTTTTTTAGGACACACACCATCAAGTGGAGTTTCTAGGCCCAAAGTCATATACTTTTAAGGTACAAGCCTCGACTTCCAAACTCCACGCTCTCCTTTCCACTTAGAGCCTTGTTTGAGAAAGCAGGGGTGCAGACCCTCTGGGACTATGATCTCCAGGAGGGGTGGGGTGGGCGAGCTCTGAGTGGTGTCAGCAGTGCACCTGGGGTGAGCGGCCTAGCAGGGACAGCTAGCAGGGACACCCATCCTGTCCCACACCTGCACCCACAACCGTGGCAGGTGATGTGGAAGGGGCGACACTCCTATGGGTAGTTCCACAGCTGGTGCTGGAGCCTCTCTGGCTCAATGATGGCTCTGATCTCGGAACTGGCACCAGAGCCAAAGCTCTAGCTGGTCCCATCTCTGAAGCTGGTGCGAGAGGCAGTGATGGACCTGTCTCTAGCTCTGGGGAAGCCTCCAGAGAGGACCCAGGCCTGGGTCTGCGGCTGGACAGAGCTCTTGAGCTGGCTCCAACCTTGGCACTGAAGCTAGAGCTACTGCTGTAGACCCTGGGACTGACGCTGCCTCTGAGCACTGAGCGGCTGCTGGAGAGGCTTTAGCCTTGGGTCTGGAACTGAAGGTGGCTGTGGATCCAGGGCTAGTGACATAGCTGGTGCTAGAGTCAGGGTGGATCCAATCCCGAAAGTGGTGCAGGAGCTGTCCATGGTGGGAACACTTGTGTGAGCCTGGCCTCTGGTTGTGGAGTCATAGTGGGTCCAATCCCGGAACTGGTGCGGGAGCTGTCCATGTGGGAACACTTGTGTGAGCCTGGCCTCTGGTTGTGGAGTCATAGTGGATCCAATCCTGGAACTGGTGCGGGAGCTGTTCATGGTGTGAAACCTGGTGTCAGAGCTGCCTCAGGGTTTGTAGTCATGTTGGATAATCCCAGAACTGGTGCGGGAGCTGTCCATGGTAGGAACGCTTGTGTGAGCCCTGCCTCTGGTTTTGGGGTCATAGTGGGTCCAATCCTGGAACCGGTGCGGGAGCTGTCCATGGTGTCAGAGCCGGTGTCAGAGCTGCCTCTGGCTTTGGAGCTGGCTCTCATTCTGGCCGTGATGCCAGGTCTGGTTCTTGGGGCTCTAGTTGCATAGACAGTCTTAGATCTGGCTCTGCAGCTGGTGGTTATATGGTGGGGGAGCCGGCTGCAGCTCTGGTGCTGGCTGCACCTATGGAAACAGTGTCAGGGCAGAGGCTGACCCTAGAGCCGGCACTAGAGCAGACACAGGATCTGGCACAGGACTCAGTGACAGAGCTAGTGCCAAAGCATGATCTAGCTGTGATGCTGGTGCTGGAGCTGCTTCTTTCTCTTGACGTGGCATTGGCTCTACGTCCACCACTGGTACCCAAGGCAGCGTTCGCTCTGGAGCTGGTGCAGGAGCTGACACTTGTGGGGGCTCCTGGCCTCGACCTGGTATGAGAATTGTTGCTCTTACAGTTTCTAGCTCTGAATTCGGTGCTGACTCTAGTTCTGGATCCAGTGCTAGAGCGGGTGCTGGAGCTGGCTCCCCCTTGCAACCTGGCACCGGCACTGAATGGGTATTGCACTGCTTCTCACTCTAAAGTGGGCACTAGAACTGCCACTGGGGCTGACACAGGAGTTGCTGAGTGAGCTGCCTCTCTCTCTGGGGGCGGTGCTCCAGCTGGCATCGAGGCAGCACTAGCTTGTGGCATAACACCAACCTTGACCATAGAACTGGTGCTGGAGCTAAAGCTGGAGCTGTCTTTATCTTGGCTGCTGAATCATTGTCAGACCTGAAGTTGATTCCAGCCTTGAAGCTGGCTTGACCTCTGGCGCTAGAGCTGGCTCTGGCTCTGGATCCAGTGCTGGCTCTAGTTCTGAGCTGCTAACGAACTGGCTGTAAGAGTGGATCAGATGCAGAGGCCGGTAACAGCATTGACTCTGAGTTGGAGCTTTGGCTGGAGGTGGCTGGCTCTGCAGATCTCTCAAGCCCTTGAGCTGGCGCAGGAGAAGGCTCTTGGGTGGGAGCCGCTGTTGATGCTAATTCTGGACCTGACACTGGCTTGAGAGACGCTTCTAATGCCAGAGCTGCCTTTAGCTTTCGTGGTGCCGTCAGAACCGATGCAGGAGCAGGCTCTGGTTCACTCCTGCCATTATCTGTTGCCCTGCAGTTTATGTTGGGTCTGATCCAAACTCCAGAGCTGGAGTGTGCTGGAGCTGGTGAGTTGGTGGATGACCAACTGGGGTCATCTGTCTCTGCAGCTGGGGGAGACAGCTGGCGCGGAAGCTGGTTCTAGCCCTTCAGCGGGTCCAGGAGCTGGTTCTGGGGCTGGCGGCAGGTCTAGCGCTTTTACATGAGCTGATGTTAGAAGTATGGCTCTGGGTTGACACTAGATCTGGTGAACGAGCTGGCCCTATCTCTGCACCTGGCAGTGGCTGTCCATCTGGAAGGGGCATGAAAGCCGGTTCCGGCTCCAGCTCCAGAAAAGCCGCAAGAGCTGGTGCTGGAACTGGCTCTGCTCTGGACCTGCCACCCTTTCAATTGCTGGGCTTGTGCCAGAAATGGCTCTACTCTGTTTTGGTACCAGAACTGGTGCTAGAGCTGGCCCTGAAGGTGGTACTAGCTTTGGAGCTGGTGGTCGAGTGGGCACTGTGCTTGGCACTGGTGCTGCAAGAGGAGAAAGGTTTGCCACATGAGCACCTGTCCATGTGCCTTTGCAAAACCAGAAAACGTTCCAGCACCGGACAGAGAAGCCCCAGCGCAAGAATTCACCCCAA
Source organism: Hyaena hyaena (assembly GCF_003009895.1). NCBI lineage: Eukaryota > Metazoa > Chordata > Mammalia > Carnivora > Hyaenidae > Hyaena > Hyaena hyaena. Next base: position 317,200 of record NW_024082051.1, on the reverse strand, counting down.
GGCATCTTCCTCGCCTGTACCCCGGATGCGTGAATATCAGATAAATGTCTCTTCTTCCTTTCCTTGTCTTCTTATCGTATAACAGAATATAAGAGCTTTGATAAGAGTTAATGTCACAGCATAGGATGTAAGTTCCAGGGTATGAAAGCAAAGTGTGGGCATCATGTAAGAACTAATCCCTGGGGAGAGAATTAGTATGGTTTAGCTGTACACAGACAGCTCTGCCATGTTAGGAGGGAGAATGATGTGCTTACTGTCTTTATCCGGAAATTAAACTGCAGAACCCCGACTAACACAGCGCTACCATGTCTTCCCATTCCCAGTTTAGAGTGGCTGTGGTTTGCGGGCCTTCAGGACCGAGTGCCAGGTAGTGTGCAGGCAAAGTGTATCCGCAGCCCAGACCTCGTGCTGCGCACTGGGCCCTGCGGGCGTTTCCACGGAATGCAGAGAAACGCCTGGCTGAGGCTTTCCTGGCTCACAACACACAGATGACCCTCCAAGCCCTCTTACCTGTAACAGGCCAACTTGTGGACGCAGAGCTGCCACGCATGAGAGTGGCTAGAAACACCATCGTCACCCAAATAATCTCCTGGAATAAAAAGCAGATACGTGGGGCCTCAGAAAATACACCAAAAACAGTATTTCCAGGGCGTGGGCCCCACAACAGGAAGTCGGCGCAGGAGGTGCTCTCGGCCCTCTAACATGTGTCTCGGGTAAGCAGGGGATTTTGCCTAGTGGTCATTAGACATTAGGACACATGCCCGATATGCTCTGTGTCCTGTGCAGTCTCTCCTTTCATGCTAAATATTGTCACTCTACAGTCAGCACAGAGAAGAGGAAATTACATCATACGCATGCCAGAGGGAGCTGCCCCCTTGACAATTGTCATTAATGTCTCGATTTCTAACTTTCACTTGTGGGGGCTTCCTCTACACTGGTCCACCCCCAGGTACACAGCAGCTCGAAGATGGGTAACCGGGATCCAGAGCTCTAGACTCTTCTCTCACGCATCCTGCAGCAAGGGTTTCATAGCTAACGTCCTATCAGCTTGCAGAAAAGTTGTGTGTGTTTGTGTGAGGGGAAAGATGGAAGAAGGGGGAAAGAGAGATGAATTCATGGTTTACAAGCTGCTGTAAAAGCTGATTGCCATTACGTGCAGAAAACCCTTTGACAAAATTGAACACCACTTCATGATACGCACACTCATAGCAGAAAAGGAAGGGAACTTCCTGAGCCTCATCAAGGACATTTGTGACCAATCCACAGCTCCCATCACCTGGAATGGAGAAAAGACTGGAAGCCGCGTCCCTGAGGTCCAGAGTGAGACGGGCAGGGCCCACTTTCCCCAACTGGGGTCCACGTTATCCTGGACGGTTCAGTCATATCAAAGAGGCAAGAGAGGGAAATCAAATGCATCTGGACTAGAGGGGATATAGTAAAACGACGCCTATTTGCAAATGACATGGCCTTGTTTCTAGGAAATCATACAGGAAACGCAGAAAAGCTTGTGGAAATCATCAAATAGTTGAGCGAGGCTGCAGGATACAAGAACAGTACAAAAAAAATCGCAAATGTATGAGAAAGTAAACTGGTGCAGCCAATGTGGATAACAGCACGGAAGTTCCTTGGACATGAAAATAGAACCATATAACCCAGCAACTCCATTTTGGGTATTTACCCAAAGGAAATAAAAGCATGAACTTAAAAATCTATCTTATGCCCACCCGTGTTCATGGCAGCATTCCTTATAGAGAAGTGGAAGCAAGCCCAGTGTCCATGACGGATGAATGGATAAAGAAGATGTGGGGGTTTGTGCACCTATTTATGGACATAGAATGGACTATTACTCAGCCATAAAAAGCAGGAAATCCACTTGTAACAACACAAACCAGGATATGATGCTAAGGGAAATAAGTCAGACAGAGAGGAGAAAATATCCTATCTCACTTCTATGTGGAATCTTAAAAACAGAGCTCAGAAAGCTCACAGACACAGAGGACACACCGGTGGTTGCCGGAGGCAGGGGGTAAGGGATGAGCAAACGGGTGAAGGTGGTCATGAGCTACACTCTGCCAGTAATGAAATAAATGAGTTTAGGGATGTGCGGCACAGTCACTAGAGATAACACCGTATCGTACATTTGGAAACTGCAAAGAGGAAACTCGTAAATGTCTCCGTAACAAGAAAAAATGTGCAGCTGAGTGTGGAGACGGACGTTCACTGGACCTGCCGTGTGATCCATTAGGAATGTACACGGCTGTCTATCATGATGGTATAGACGGAACTAACAGAATGCCACGTGTCAGTTAAAATAAAATCAGCGGCGCCTGGGTGGCTCAGTACGTTAATCGACCGACTTCAGTTCATGTCATGATTTCGCCATCTGTGGGTTTGAGCCCCACGTCGGACTCTGTGCTGACAGCTCTGAGCCTGGAGCTGCTTCGGATCTTGTATCTCCCTCTCTGTCTGCCCCTCCCCTGCTTGTGCTCTGTCTCTCTGTCTCAAAAATAAACATGAAAAGTAGGTGCACTGAAAGCATCATGAAAGCTAGAAGACACCCTACTGAGCGGGACAACGTATCAGTTAATGACATAGGTCATAAGAGACCTGCATGTAGAATATATATTGAATCCTACAGCTCAATAGTAAGAAACTACTCATCCAGTTTAATAATGGGAAATGCCGCTGAGTAGACATTTCTCAAAAGAAAAGAAAAACCAGTGGCCAACAATGTTTACCATCACTCGTTAGGATGGAAGTGCAGTCAAAGCCACAAGGAGATACGAGTTCACATCCACCAGAATGGCTGTCGTTAAAAAGGTAGACATTAAACAGAGTTGGCAAGAATCAGTAGAAATTGGGCTCCTCCTACATTGCTGGGAGAAATATCCAATGGTGTAGCCCTTTGGGGGACGGTCTAGCAATTCTTCCATATGTAGACACAGAGTTTCCATATGATCCAGTCCATCATACCCCAGAGAAATGAAAACTACGGAGAGCCTGACGGTGAGTGTTCACAGCATGATGACTCACAATCGCCCACAGATAGAAACACCCCCAATGTCCAACGATTGCTGAGTGGATGAACAGAACATGGTCTGTCTACACAAGGAAAGCGATTTGAAAACTATTATTTGGCCTGAGACAGCCTGAATGACTGCCACATGCGACACACCCTGACAACACCAGCTGCGTTAAAGGAGCCTCAGGAAACGGCGTCTCTGTCACTCTGTGTCTAGAAAAGGCCGGACACAGACAGCCTCGTCACAGCTGTGCACCTGCTACCAGGTCATGGCAGGAAACATGACCCCAGGTGTGCGTCTCCCCACAGCCGGGGGGGGGGGGGCTCAGTGAGGGCAGAGGTGGGGATGGGGCCCCTTTGGTGCGGTGGACCAGCTCTCTCACCTCCAGGAGGAGTGGGGTCCCCGATCCTTCATGGAGAGACGGAGGTCTCCCGTTGGCCCCTCCGTACACCAACAGGAGACTTGCGGACACTGTGCTAAGTGAAATCTCTCAGAAAGACAAATACCCTATGGTCTCACTTATATGTGGACTCTAAAAAGCAAAAAAAAAAAAAAAAAAAAAAAAAAAAAAAAAAAAAAAAAAAAAAAAAAAAAAAAAAAAAAAAAAAAAAAAAAAAAAAAACCCCATAAATTCATAAGACACAGAGAACAGAGGATTGGTGGCTGCGTAGAGGGTGCACAAACTAGGCGAAGGTGGTCAAAAGGTACAGATTCCCAGTTATAAAGTCAGTCAGTCCTAGGGATGTAATGTGCAGCATGACAACAAATAAATAGTAAAGTGCATTAAATAGAAACACACATAAAGCAAGGTATATACTAATCATTTGATGAAAATATTCTGACCAGGGGATTACAGAAACCTATCCCTATTTACTTCCCCTCGGAGCAATGGTTCCATATTCACTCATCAGGGTTTGTGGCGACTTTAGAGAGCATTAGTCGCTGTGAATAACAAGAATTGACTATACTTTAAATTAAATGATTTAAAATTCAGGTATCAGTTACATTAGTGACATATAAAGGGCTCAAAAGCCACACATACCTAATGGCTAACATACTAGATACAGACTTCCATCGGTGCACAAAATAAGTATTGAACAGTGCTGCTTTACAGTTATTCCAGAGAATTACTCGAGGGCTACTCTAGCAAGTATCTCAGAGTACAATCCTGATCCTCTAGGCCTGGTCACAGGCTGCTCCTCCTGGTGGCAGTAACTTCTGAACTACCCTTGAGGTAGTGTCTTCTCACTGATCTTTGTATAAAAGTATCACCTCCATTTTCTGAGTTATGAATTCTTGTCGTTTGGCCTCTCCTACAATGCATCTTTGTGCCCTAGTGATCTGCAAAAACATCTGTTTTTCTTAGAGGACTCTCTAAAAAGCAGTACGTCCATTGAAGCAACCAGTAAACTGAGGGGAAAAATATGGCAGAACCAACTTTTTTTTTAACTCCGGATTCTAATCAAGTACTTAGAGAAATCAGGGTGGTACTACTCATTGAAGAAAGAGACTGAAAGTTTGATGAAAGTGTTGTAGTGCTTTGTTTACCTGCCCACCACCCTCCACTTCCCAACTTTCAGCAGTGACCACAGACACAGGAGGCCATGTTCTTTATGTGGCTTGCTGGTGTCAGGGCCACAGTAGAGGTGGCAACATGGACCTTGTTCTAGAAAACTTGTAGTTGTGCATTTGACTTGTCTGGTGATGACCTGAGGGAGCATCAGAGAAACCTCCCTTTGTTTTGCACACTCAGCAGCTTTACGAGAAATGTCAAGCAAATTTAAAGACATACTACCCAGGGGCACCTGGGGCAAGGGAGGGCGGTGGGGCAGTTAGCAGAAAGAACCAATAGTCTGGATAGGAGAAGGCAGAAGAGGATCATACTTGGAGGAACCAGGATGAACCTGGTTCAGGAACCAGCTTGAAGGGCTCCTGAGTGCACTGTGCTTGGCAAGCCCTGCCACATGCTAAGAAAAGACCTGAGAGAACCTTAAGACTTCATCTCTAGCCAGAGGGTCACCTGGGTGGCTCAGTCAGTTAAATATCCCACTCTTGATTCAGGTCATGATCTCACAATTCATAGGATTGCGCCCCATGTCGGTCTCTGTGCTGATGGCTCAGAAGCTGCTTGGGATTCTCCCTCTCTCCTCTCTCTCTCCGGGGCACCTGGGTGGTTCATTTGGTTAAGCGTCTGACCTCTGCTCAAGTCATGATCTCGTGGTTTGTGGGTTCAAGCCCTGCAATAGGCTCTGTGTTGACAGCTCAGAGCCTAGAGCCTGCAAAGTGTGGGAGAGGGTTTTTTCCTTTTCTTTTTGGTGCCAGATATTTAAGAAAATCTCTGCCATTGGCTCATTGCTGAAATAGCATGACACAGTTTGATGATCACACATGACAAGGAATATAATCCCTGCAAAACAAAACTAAAAAAAAGGTGTTTGGAAAAGTCATTTAAAAAGTAGACTCTTTTAGGTGTGCCTGGATGGCTTAGTTAAGCGTCCAAATTTTATTTTTCTTTTTTGCAGGGATAGAATTGCATTTTCTTATTATTTTTTTACAAATAGTTTATTGTCAAATTAGTTTCCACATAACACTCAGTGCTCATCCCCACAAGTGCCCTCCTCCATGCCCATCCCTCCTCCCCCCACATCCATCAGTCCTCAGTTTTTGTCAGCATTCAAGAGTCTCTCACAGTCTGCCTCTCTCCCTTTCCCCCACCATTTCCCCCCTTCTTCTCCCCCTTGTTCTTTAGTTAAGTTCCTCCTAATCCTCCTATACGTGCAAACATATGATATTTGTCCTTCTCTGCCTGACTTATTTCGCTCAGCATAACACCCTCAAGGTCCATCCATGTTGCTACACATGGCCAGATTTCATTGTTTCTCATTGCCATGTAGTATTCCATGGTATAGATAAACCACATCTTCTTGATCCATTCGTCCGTTGATGGACACTTAGGCTCTTTCCATGTTTTGGCTATTGTGGAGAGTGCTGCTATGAACGTTGGGGTACATGTGCTCCTATGCATCAGCATTTCTGTATCCCTTGGATAAATTCCCAGCAGTGCTATTGCTGGGTCATAGGGGAGTTCTATTGTTAGTTTCCTGAGGAACCTCCACACTGTTTTCCAGAGGGGCTGTACCAGTTTACATTCCCACCAACAGTGTAGGAGGGTGCCCGTTTCTCCACATCCTTGCTAGCATCTAGAGTTCTCCGATTTGCTCATTTTAGCCACTCTGACTGGTGTAAGGTGGTATCTCAGTGTGGTTTTGATTTGTATTTCCCTGATGAGGAGGGATGCTGAGCGTCGTTTCATGTGTCTGTTTGCCATCTGGATGTCCTCTTTAGAGAAGTGTCTGTTCATATCTTCTGCCCATTTCTTCACTGGGTTGTTTGTTTTTCGGGTGTGGAGTTTGGTGAGTTCCTTATAGATTCTGGATATTAACCCTTTATCTGATATGTCATTTGCAACTCTCTTTTCCCATTCCGTTGGTTGCCTATTAGTTTTGTGGGTTGTTTCCTTTGCTGTGCAGCAGCTTTTAATCTTGAGGAGGTCCCAGTCGTTTATTTTTGCTCTTGATTCCCTTGCTTTTGGGGATGTGTCAAGTAAGAAGTTGCTGCGGTGGAGGTCAAGGAGGTTGTTTCCTTTCTCCTCTAGGATGTTGATAGTTTCCTGTCTCACGTTCAGGTCCTTGATCCATTTTGAGTTTATTTTTGTGCATGGTGTGAGAAAATGATCTAGTTTCATTCTTCTGCATCTCGCTGTCCAGTTCTCCCAACACCATCTGTTAAAGAGGCTGTCCTTTTTCCATTGGATATTCTTTCCTGCTTTGTCAAAGATTAGTTGGCTGTATACTTTTGGGTCCACTTCTGAGTTCTCAATTCTGTCCCATTGGTCTATGTGTCTGTTTTTGTGCCAATACCATACTGTCTTGATGATGACAGCTTTGTAGTAGAGGGTAACGTCTGGGATGGTGATACCTTCCGTTTTGGTTTTATTTTTCAGTATTACTTTGGCTATTCGGGGTCTTTTGTGGTTCCATACAAATGTTAGGATAGTTTGCTCTAGTTTTGTGAAGTATGCTGGTGCAATTTTGATTGGAATTGCATTGAATGTGTAGATAGCTTTGGGTAGTAATGACATCTTAACTATATTTATTCTTCCTATCCGTGAGCATGGAATTTTTTTCCATTGCTTTGTGTCTTCTTCAATCTCCTTCATAAGTTTTCTATAGCTTTTATCATACAGATCTCTTGTATCCTTGGTTAGGTTTATTCCGAGGTATTTTATGGTTTTTTGTGCAATTGTGAATGGGATCAGTTTGATTTCTCTTTCTGTTGCTTCATTGTTGATGTATAAAAATGCAACCGATTTCTGTACATTGATTTTGTACCCTGCAACTTTGCTGAATTCTTGGATCAGTTCTAGTAGGCTTCTGGTGGAGTCTGTTGGGTTTTCTATGTAGAGTATCATGTCATCTGCGAAAAGTGAAAGTTTGACTTCCTCTTTGCCAATTCTGATGCCTTTGATTTCCTTTTGTTGTCTGATGGCTGATGCTAGGACTTCCAGCACTCTGTTAAACAACAGTGGTGAGAGTGGACATCCCTGTCGTGTTCCTGATCTCAGGGGGAAAGCTCTCAGTTTTTCCCCGTTGAGGATGATGTTAGGTGAAGGCTTCTCATAGATGGTTAAGCATCCAAATCTTGATTTTATGGTTTGTGAATTTGAGCCCCGCATCCAGCTCTGTGCAGTGTGAAGCTGGAGCCTGCTTGGGATTCTCTCTCTCCCTCCTCTTGCTACCCCTCCCTCACTCATGCTCTGTCTCTTTCTCTCTCTCTCCAAATAAATTAAAAAAAAAATTTTTTTTTACATTAGACAACTGCAGGCCTCAGGAAAAAATAACAGTAAACCTTGGAAAGGGAGAAAAAAGAGTTTTCCAGCATTATGATATTCAAAACATCCAGTTTTAAGAAAAAATATAGACTACAAGGCCTACCAAGAAACACTGGTAAAGATAACTATATAAATATTGGCTTGTAACTCCAGTTTTTGTTTATATAATTTAAAAAATTCATAAAACAATATTAATAAAACTAAATATACAAAGATGTAATTTGTGACAACAACACAAAGTGGGAGAGAGGATGGGGACTTATAGGAGCAAAGTTTTTGTATGCTATTAAAAACTAAGTATTAAGTCAAACCATGTTGTTCTAAAATTAGGATGCTAATTATAATCACCAGAATAACCTTAGGAAGAAACTTAAAAAAATACAGAAAAGGAAATGAGGGAATTCAGATGGTACAGTACCAAAACTAATCTAAAACAAAAGTAAACAGTGCTGGAAGAATTCAGGGAAAAAAGACGATCCTTGTAGAAATCAAATACAAAAATGACAGAAGTGCTTCTTAAGCACTTGAAATGTGAATGAATTAGATTCATTAATTAAAAGAAAGATGTTGGCAGAATGGATTATAAAAACATGATCCAATTCTATACTATATACAACTGAATCATTTTAGAGCCAAAGTCACAAACAGATTGAAAGTGAAAGAACGGAAAAATATATTCTATGCACTAGTAACCAATAGAAAGCTGACATGATTACTAATATCAGAAAATAGACTTGAAGTCAAAACTTGTGAGGAGACAAAAAAAAAAAGTAAGAAGTTCAATCCATCAAAATCATTAAGATACACAAACCAAAAAGCAATCCCCCTCCCCCAAATATGAAGCAACTATTGACAGAACTGAAGTAACAGACCTACAATAACAGTTGGAGACCTCAAGACCCCAATTTCAATGATGGAGAGATAGAACATCTAGACAGAATAATAAGGAAATTGAAGACTTGAAAAGCACTATTAACCAACTAGACCTAACAGACATAGAATACTCCACCTCTTCCTTGAAGCGTACATGGAGTATTCTGTAGGACACACCACATCCTAGGCAACCAAACAAATCTCAGTAAACTGAAAAAGATGGAAATCTTACAAAGCGTCTTCTCTGAACAAAATGCAATGAAGCTAGAAATCAATAAAGAAGGAAGAATGAAAAATTCCAAATATTTGGAAATTAACAAACTCATAACATGAGTCAACTATGAAATCACAAGGGAAATTAGAAAATACCTTGAGACAAATGAAAACAAAAACATAATTACTAAAACACAATACAGCAAAAGCAACAGTCATATTTCACACCTAGGTTGAAAAAGAATAATTGCTAATGAATAACCATAGTCCACACCTTAAGGAACTAAAAAAAAGCAAGCAAGCAAGCAAGCAAGGAAAAAAAAAAAAAAAAAAGAGAGCAAACAAAACCAAAAGCTACTAAATTAAGGAAATAATAAAGCACAGATAGAGTATAGAAAAATAAGAGAAAACCAACAAAACCAAAAGTTGGTTCTTTGAAGATGTCAACAAAATTCATACACCTTTTAGACTAAGGGAAAAAAACCCATGAATAACTAAAATCAGAAATGAAAGTTGAGGATATTATGAACCTTACAAAGATAAAAATACTAACATTTTAGATAATGTAATTCAAAAGGACAAATTCCTAGAAATATATAAATTATAAAAATTGACTCAAGAAGAAATAGAAAATCTGAACAGACCTATTATCTGGTAAGACTGAATTAGCATAAAAAACCTCCTAACAGAGACCTGAAACCATAAAACTCCCAGAAAAAAAATAGGCAGTAATCTCTTTGAAATGTCACAGAAACATTTTTCTAAATATGTCTCCAGAGTCAAGGAAAACAAAAGCAAAAATAAACTATTGAGACAACATTAAAATAAAAAGGTTTGCACAGCAAAGGAAACAATCAACATAATAAAAAGGCAGCCTACTGAATGGGAGAAGATATTTGCAAATGATATATACAATAAGGGGTTAACATCAAAAATCTATTACTCCTACAACTCAACACCAAAAAACCCCAAGTAAATCAATTAAAAATGGGCATTGGTGCCTAGGTGGCTCAGTCAGTTAAGTGTCCAACTCTTGATTTCGACTCAGGTCATGATCTCATGGTTCCTGAGTTCAAGCCTGATGCTGGGCTCTGTGCTGACGGTGTGAAGCCTGCTTGGGATTCTTGCTCTCTCCTTCTCTCTCTCTCTCCTCTGCCTGTCCCCAATTTACGCACATTCTCTCTCTCAAATAAATAAACATTTTTTAAAAATGGGCAGAGGAGGGGCGCCTGGGTGGCTTAGTCGGTTGAGCGTCCGACTTTCGCTTGGGTCATGATCTCGCGCGGTTCGTGGGTTCGAGCCCTGCGTCGGGCTCTGTGCTGACTGCCAGCTCAGAGCCTGGAGCCTGTTTCAGTCTGTGACTCCCTCTCTCTCTGACCCTCCCCCTGCTCATGCTGTCTCTCTCTCTCTCTCCTAGAAATAAATAAAACATTTAAAAAAAAAAATGGGCAGAGGACCTGAATATTTTTCAAAAAAAAAAAAAAAAAGACTTAAAGATGGACAATAGACACATGAAAAGATGCTCAACATCACTAATCATCATGGATGTGCAAATCAAAACCACAGTGAGATACCACCTCACACTTATCAGGATGGCTAAAATCAAACACACAAAAAACAAGATTGGTCAGGATGTGGAGAAAGAGTAACCCTTGTCCACGTTGGTGGGAAGGCCAACTGGTCTAGCTACTGTGAAACACAGTATGGAGGTTCCTAAAAAATTTAAAATAGAATTACCCTTTGATCCAGTAAGTCCACTACTTGGTATGTACCTAAAGGAGATAAAAACACTAATTTGAAAATATATATGCACCCTTCCTTTTATTGCAGCATTACTTACAATAGCCAAGGTATGGAAGCAGCCCAAGTGCCCACAGATTGATGAATGGATAAAAAAGATGGTATATATACAGTGGAATATTACTCAGCCATAAAAAAGAATTAAATCTTATTTGCAACAACACCTAGAGGGCATAATGCTAAATGAAATAAGTCAGAGAAAGAAAAATACCATATGATTTCACTCATATATGGAATTTAAGAAATAAAAGAAACTAACAAAGAAAAAAAGGCAAGTAAAAAACCAGACTCTTAAACAGAGAACTGGTGGTCGCCAGAGGGGATGAGAGTCGGGGAGGGTGAAAGAGACAAAGGGGATCAAGAGTGCACTATCTTAACGAGCACTCAGAAAGTACAGAATTGTACACCTGAAACTAAATCTAAAATATCTCCCAACAAAGAGCAGGCCAGCACTGAGGTGACTTCACTGGTGAATTCTACAAAACATTTAAAGAAGAATTAACACCAACCCTGCTCAAACTCTTTTAAGAAATACCAGAGAAGGGAAAACTTTCTAACTCATTCATAAGAGACCTTATGAACTCTGATACAAAAATCCTCAACAAAATACTAGCAAACAGATTCCAACAGGCTTACTCACCATAGCCAAGAAGGATTTATCCCAGCAATGTTGGGATGGTTCAACATCTAAATATCAATCATTCTAATACACATTCATAGACAAGAAAAACCACAGATCCATCTCTATTAATGCAAAAAAAAAAAAAAAGCATTGACAAAACTCAACACTATTTGATGATGAAAACCTCTGCAAACTAAAACATAAAGGAACTTTCTCAATATGATAAAAGTACATTTATATAAATGTCTCACAGCTAACACGATACTCAACGGTTAAAGATGAAAATGTTCCCCTTAAGATCAGAAACAAGACAAGGATGCCCATTTTCACCACTATTATTCGACATTATACCGGATGTTCTAGCCAGAGTAATTAGACAAGAAAAAAAGAAATAAAAACAATCAAATTGCAAAAGAAGTTAAACTATATCTATTATCAGAGAACATGATTGTATGTAGAGAAAAGCCCCATTCATATTTATATTATTCATATTTCCTTATAACAGCACAGATGGCTTCTTTTATTTTCTGGTTTCCAAATCAAATACTTTTCTTTGGCAAAAATCAGAGGGTTAAAGTTTAGAGACAAGGTATGGGTAAGCATGTAGTCCCCTGTGTGTAATGAGGTTCTTTACTATCCATATTACCACGTTCTCATGGGCCCAAATATTAACTTCAAGCAGACAGCTATGAAACTGAACTCCTCTTGTAACAATGAACTTTTACTGATAAGAAAGTACACCTTAAACACAGAGTTTCTCATAACATGGGAATCAGTTAATGAACACATCTCACATTATCAGGACTCAAGCAAATATGATTAGTTAGTTGTTACAGAAAACATTATAATCAACTCAATACCAAGGTAGGTTTGTTTTGGTTGTTTTTGTGCTTAGCAAAAATATATTTACTAGATCAGGTGTATGTATACTGGATTTTCACATATGTGATCACTTAGTTTTCTTGAGAGATGAAATTTCTTTGGTTGAATCTGATACCATTTGTTGAGAACATAATGGTTTATTTTTATTTTTATTATTATTTTTTTTTATATATTTTTATTTATTTCTAGGAGAGAGAGAGAGACAGCGTGAGCAGGGGAGGGTCAGAGAGAGAGGGAGACACAGACTCTGAAACAGGCTCCAGGCTCTGAGCTGGCAGTCAGCACAGAGCCCGACGCGGGGCTCGAACCCACGAACCGCGAGATCATGACCTAAGCGAAAGTCGGACGCTTAACCGACTAAGCCACCCAGGCGCCCCATAATGGTTTATTTTTAATGTCATAATGGATTCAACCTGTATTTATCAGAATGACTTTATCATAGTAGAGTAGTATAATGTAATACTGTAGTATAATGTAGTATTGTATAACGTAGTAAAGTAGTATAATGATATGTTTTATAATATGAACATTTTGTTTTTGAAACTGGGAAAAAATTGTGATGTTTCATATTCTTAATATTATTATTTCTCAAAAGCATGTAAGAGTTTCCAAATATAAATGTTTAAAGAAACAGTGACAGAAAGCTCAGAGCCAACCTGAAAATAGTTCAGGTGTGTGCAGGATTAGAGGAGGCACAGTGATTCTATGAAAAGCGAGCTATTTTTGTTTCTTAATTTGATCTTGCTGTTTTAAAATGCATATTTTGGAGGGCATCTGGGTGGCTCAATTGTTATGTGTCTGACTTCTGATCAGGTCATGATCTCACGGCTTGTGAGTTCGAGCTCTGCGTCGGGCTCTGTGCTGACAGCTCAGAGCCTGGAGCCTGCTTCAGATTCTGTGTCTCCCTATGTCTCTGCTCCTCCCCTGCTCATGCTCTGTCTCTCTCTCTCAAAAAAAAAAACATTAAAAAAAGTTTTTTTAATTAATAAAATGCATGTTTTCTCTCCAAATAAGGAATTCATTTCCAATAGGGTTTCTTTTTTCCCTTAAAACTGAAATGCTCTGTGCTACCGCTGTCATCATACTTGCAATTTTGGTAGCTACTGGATCCAAAGCACTTTTATCTATCTTCCTGTTGTGGATCAGAGTACAAAAGTCAGTGCTAGGACCAAGGTTTTTCTCTCTCTTAAATACTTTCTCTTCTAGAGAACAATTCTATCATAAAATGTCTAAATTAGAAGAGAATAAAATGAAAGAAAAAAACCTAGAAAAATATCCTAAAATATCAAATGCTATCATTTCTAAATATTATAGCCCACATCGTTCCTTATTATTCCTGTACTGCTAATATAACATAACAGCTTATCAATCATCCTATTGGCTTTACTCTCATAAAATCTTAGTGAAGTCTTCTGGGTGTTATTTCCAATGCGCCAAATTACTAATGACAACACTGCATGGAATGTTCATACTTAAACCATTTATTAAGATAGGTGGTTTACCTAAGTCTTAGCACTTGTAATATGCTATATTCTTAATACTTATACAAGCCTAGATATTTTTATTACAATTCTAATCTTTGTTTATAATCAAATCATTCAGTTATTCATCATGATACTGATTAAACTCCTGCTGCAAGACTTTACTACCAAATAGATTTCTTTAGTGCTTCATGAAAATCTGCACATTGATTGGTGTAGGTGAAAGCTGAGATTCTTTAAACACTTTCATGCTTTTATCTGCTGATTCCCACAGTCTTCACATCCAGGGCTCCCATCCTATCCAAGTTCTGCCAAGGATATTGGGATCTGTTGCCTGGTCAATCAAGCACTTCACTTGAGCCTCTTCTGACAGCCCACTCTCCGGCTGTTGGGCACGGATGTTGTGATCTTTGCTTCCTCGTGCTACTGCCACGTAATCTCCAAAGGCAAGTGCTTTCTCATGGCCCAGGAGTAGCTCATCACTGGAAAAATATAAAACAAATACAAAATCATGAACCATGCATTATTTTTCCTTTGTTGCCTGCATTCCTACTATCCTATGCAAACATTTCCTCTCACCACTTATTGAATCTTTTCTGTGGCTTATAACCTTGAAATCAAGAGACTGGATTTGTAGGAACACAGAACATGAATAACGTCGCTATTAACATTTGTCTATAGGTGCCTGGGTGGCTCAGTTGGTAGACATGTGACTCTTGATCTCAGGGTCAAGAGTTTGAGTCTCATGTTGAGCACAGAGATTAATTAAAAAAAATAAACAAAGCTCATCTAATAAAAAAATCCTAAAAGAATTAAATATATATGTTTAATAATAATATATTATATATAAATAAAAATTATATATTTTATATTATATATATTATATATAAATAAAAAACGTGACTACAAGTTTTTGTGTAAATGTATACTTTCATTTCACTTTGGTGTGTGCCTAAGAGTGGGGTGGAATTACAGGGCCAAATGTTAATTCTATATTTAACCTTTTGAGGAACTTGCCAGACTGTTTTTCATAGCAGCTGCACTGTTTTCCATCGGCAACATACAAGGGCTCTAAATTCTCCACATGTTTCCCAACACATGTTATATTCCATTTTTTTTTATTGTAGTCATTCTATAATGAAGTGGTACCTCACTTGCATTTCCCCAATGACTAATAATGTTAGGCATCTTTCCATATGCTTATTGGTCATTTGTACACCTTCTTTAAAGCAATGTCTGCTCAAATCCTTTGATCATTTTTTAAAGTGGGTTGTCTTTTTATTGAGTTGTAAGAGGCTTTTTAAAAATATATTCTAGGATACAAGTCCCTTATCAGCTATGACCTTCAAATACTTTCTCCCATTCTGTGGGTTGTCTTTTTACTTTCTTGATGGTATCCTGTGAAGCACAAAACTTTAAAATTTTGATGATCTACCTATTTTTTTCTTTTTTTGCTGTGCTTTTGATGTTATACTTAAGAATGACAAAAGTCATTGCCAATCAGGTCATCCTGTGCTTTTTCTGAGTATTTTATAGTGTTAGCTCTTATATTTCGGTCTTTGATCTATGCTGCACTAATTTTTGTGCATGGGGTGGGCTAGGGATCCACCTTGCTTTCTCTGCCACAGCCACTAATTGGAAAGAGCACTGGTACCTTGTCAAAAACACAACTGACCACACATTGCCATTTACTATTACTTAATTGTAAAGTCCAACTTTTATCCCCCTTGTGAAACATTTCCATAAATTTCTATTTGCTTTAGACCTCAACAAGAAACATTTTCTTTTAAGTTTTCTTACCAAGTAATAGCTGCTGGATTAGCACCTGCTAACTTTCTCTTAGCATAATGTATTTTCTGGAGGGGATACCAATTTTTTTCAGTTACATTTATTTCTTGAATCCATGATCCTGCTTTTTTAAGCATTTTCTGCTCAAAATTCTAAAGGAAAAGAACATGATATTCTCTGCTTATTATAACAGTATATATGATCACATTAAAACACTGAACAATAATTTTAAAATAAATTTTTATAACTAGGGGGAGCTTTACAGCTTTTTATACACATTCTAATAGTAGTTATACACATAACAGTGACAGTGATATCCCGATCAAGGATGCCATCACTAAGCTTCATTCTTTGGGGGCTTAATATCTATGAAAGCATTATGTGTCTTTATAATCAAGAAAGACTTCACATGAAACAGATGTTAAGCTAAAAGTGGTCTCAGAAATCAGACCCAACATCACCAATAGGTCTGTTAACTCCTCATTAGAAATCTACTCATTTGAAACAACAGTTTACGCCAAATGAATATATGCCTCTTATCTGGTTTTCAGGCCAACTGACACCAAATGTTAATTTTAAGAAATACTACACAAAACAATATAAATATTTTAGTCAACAAAATCTGATACATTTCCATCATATGACAGGGAATGCCAGAGCAGTCACTGGTATATATGGTAATAAAAGTGAAAAATGCAAACAAACAACCCTACTTTCCAGTCGAAGGAAGGTTCCTTTACAAACACATCCATGGTGTTAGTAAGCAGGTCAGATTGTGAGCGAAAGGCTCTCAGTGCATGCACCATGACGCTGTACATAACACCTGCTTCTTTGATGGGCAACATCAGATTGATAAATTGGCGAGTCAGACGAAAAGGCATCAGCTCAGGGACAGGCAGAAACTAAAGAAAGAAAAACATTTACAAGAAGGAGGACATATGAACTAGAAATCTCAAAGGAAAAGGCACGGAGCATCCGCTCACAGTTATTATTCACAGTTAGTGAGAACTGAGAGCAGCTACATAAATGTGAATCTGCCGAGTCCAAGAACAATGACGCAGTCACCTTTGCAATGCACAAACCTATGTTTGTGTGAGTGCAGGGCCACACAGCCTGCAGAGATTTACAGGTGCCAAGTGAAGACATTCAGGGTTTAATGTCAGAGGAAAGATTTGTATCACATCTTGTACAAGACATTTTGATTATGGGGTTTCATAAAACTTCCTTATAGTCTTCCCTTTTTATAGGAACACATTTTATTCTTGGCTCTGATTATATAATTCATCATCACAGCTTTTTTTGTTGTTTATATTCTTTTTTCTTTTCAAAATATTTTAAATTTTTTTTATCTTTTTCTTTTTTTTTTTTACAAATAGTTTATTGTCAAATTAGTTTCCACATAACACTCAGTGCTCATCCCCACAAGTGCCCTCCTCCATGCCCATCCCTCCTCCCCCCACATCCATCAGTCCTCAGTTTTTGTCAGCATTCAAGAGTCTCTCATGGTTTGCCTCTCTCCCTTTCCCTCACCATTTCCCCCCTTCTTCTCCCCCTTGTTCCTCCGTCAAGTTCCTCCTAATCCTCCTATACGTGCAAACATATGATATTTGTCCTTCTCTGCCTGACTTATTTTGCTCAGCATAACACCCTCAAGGTCCATCCATGTTGCTACACATGGCCAGATTTCATTGTTTCTCATTGCCATGTAGTATTCCATGGTATAGATAAACCACATCTTCTTGATCCATTCGTCCGTTGATGGACACTTAGGCTCTTTCCATGTTTTAGCTATTGTGGAGAGTGCTGCTATGAACGTTGGGGTACATGTGCTCCTATGCATCAGCATTTCTGTATCCCTTGGGTAAATTCCTAGCAGTGCTATTGCTGGGGCCTAGGGGAGTTCTATTGTTAGTTTCCTGAGGAACCTCCACACTGTTTTCCAGAGGGGCTGCACCAGTTTACATTTCCACCAACAGTGTAGGAGGGTTTTCTTTTCAAATTTTTATTTAAACTCTAGTTAACATACAGTACAATATTGGTTTCAGGAGAATTCAGTGATTCATCACTTACATACAACACTCAGTGCTGCTCCTCACAAGTGCCCTCCTTAGTACCCATCACCCATCTAGCCCACCCCCACCATCTCCTTCCATCAACCCTCAATTCGTTCTCTTTTAGAGTCTCTTATGGTTGGCCTCCCTATTTTCCCACTCACATATATTCATCTATTTTATTTCTTAAATTCCACAAATAAGCGTCATCATACCTTCTGTAACCTGTCTGAACAAGGCCAAAATAAAGTTGAGATTATCCCTTACTCTGCAAGAGTGTCAAATTTAATGACCATGACAAACCAAGCTAATTGATGCATCATTTCTTTAAAATTTATCCATATCCAGGAGGCCCTATGACTATGGCTCTAAGTCAGTCAAGGACAACGAGAACAAGGAGAGCATACCTGAGTAGCTGATCCAAATGCGTGTCCAAAGTCAATTCCGATCATCCCGCCTGTCTCCATGCTTACCATGAAATTGTTCAGATGTCTGTCTCCAATGCCCAGAATCCAGTGGCTGATGCACAGAAGAGCATGAGAGCTGGCAAAATGGGAGCGGAGTGCCAGAAAGGCCTCAGAGCCTGTGCTCATCTTCAGAAAGGCACGTCTGGGGAAGGGAGACATGCTCTGTAGTCTCTGCTACAGCACCAGCAGGTGTGGACAGTCAGAAGGACACTTACTTCAAGAGATCAGCTGGCACTTTACTTTCTCTTCTTCTAAAAGATGTGACTGTTTCAGTACGACTAGCTGCCCTATGATTTAATAATAGGACACACGTACTTAGAACAAATTCCTGTGACTTGAAACTTAAAATTTGAAATTTTACACTGAAGCTCAAATATCAAACAACTAGATTTTGATGATCTGTCTAAAGCAAAACTTTCTAAGAAACCAAAGTAAATACACGACTTTGAGAAGAATGAACTAGTTAGTAAAAAGGAAAATCAAACCAAAACTTACTTAAACATTGACATGTAAGCGCCAACATCACGTTTTCCAGACATTTTTGCCAGCCAGTCTCTATATTCACATGGTGGTGCTTTGGGATCACTGACAAGTATGAAAAGGGAATCAACAGTAGGAAGATATTTAGCATTATAACAATTTCAGAGGCGAAGACCACCAAGAATTGAAAAATAGGGAAGAGGCAGGGAAATAAATATGACTTTCAATCATATTTAATATTAATACTGAACCCAAGTTACTCTGGATCTAGAATCTCAATATATCATTATTCATTCTTAGTTACTCTGAAAGAGACAAAAGCTATTTCCTATGCAAAAATTCGGGCACAAAATGATCAGATACAATAAACTTCCCACTTCACATATAGAGGAACAAGATGAATTAAATGTAAGTATTAATGATCCAGGCACATGGTTCTAAAAGTATGGTAGTGGAAAAGGGCCTAACAAGTTAACAGTATTATATGCAACTTATTTAAAGTAGGTAAGAAACGGTAAGCCATATTACTATTACAGACTAAAAGGTTACAAATAATGTGTTGAAGATGGATTGAGTCTGTTTTTGGCTTACCACACTCTTTTGTCACCATGTCTAGTATGCAGATACACACAAAAATCAACATTAAATACAATAAGGTCTTTTTTTTTCATGTTTATTTTTGAGAGAGAGACAGAGACAGAGAGAGAGGCAGAGACAGAGACAGAGAATGGGGGAGGGGCAAAGAGAGAGGGAGACAGAATCTGAAGCAGGTTCCAGGGTCTGAGCTGTCAGCACAGAACCCGACAAGGGCCTCGAACCCATGAACCATGAAATCATGACATGAGCTGAAGTCGGACGCTCACCGACTGAGCCACCCAAGCACCCCAATAAGGTATTTTCTTAAATAACAATGGTTTTGAATTGAATTTAGAAAGCTATTTTCAGTGATGCTTCACAGGCAAAATGCAGTATTGGGCTGTTGGAAACACGTGTTTTATATGTTCAGCCACTTTGGGGTTTTGTCAAAAGTTTTAAGTTTTGCTAAAAAGAAATTGGAAGATAGAACTGTATCATGTGTTACTTAGAAGTTCAATCACTTAAGGTGAATCTTTTCTGAGTTACAAATAAGTTAATTTCACCATAGAGTCCTCTATTTAAACCTAAATTCTCTACTAGTTTCAAATGGGATGTTCAGGTCAGAAAATGGCAACATATAAATTAAGAAAAAAGAATAGCAACGATTTTACTAAGAGAGGGCTGGAAGTGCCTTGTTTTTAAAAGGTAGTGGGAGGGGCGGCTGGATGGTATAGTCAGTTAAGCGTCCAACTGCAGCTCAGGTCATGATCCCATGGTTTGTGGGTTTGAGCTCCGTGTTGGGCTCTGTGCTGACAGCTCAGAGCCTGGAGCCTATACCAGATTCTGTTATCTCCCTCTCTCTGTGCCCCTCCTATGCTTGTGCTCTGTCTCTCAAAACTAAATAAACATTGAAAAAATATTTTTTAACGGTATTAGGAAGTAATTTATAAACATCTGTGCTTGAAGAGCGCTTTAAGCTATGTTTACCCCGTGTGTTTTTCATTACCATCCCATCTTAGAAACGGAGGCATGGGACCAAGGTAAAGGCAAGTCACTTTTTCAAGAGTCCCACCGTATGTTAGGGCCACTGTAAGTAAGCACTGGAGTGAAAGCTGGACTGCCTGACCCCAGGAAGTACTGTCCATCAGCTTCCCTGTCCTCTAGGAAATGCAGAAACAACTGTGGGCAAAGGACTCAAATGTCTGGAATTAAAAGTTCGTAAACACAGCCTTATTTGACAGCAAGAGTCTGAATAAGAATATGCTTAATTGTACAGAAATCATTTCTGACTGATAAGAATATTGCTCCCATGTCAATACTTTCAGGACAGAACAGGGTATAATAAAGAGAAACAAGTCCATATTTATGGTCACTTCCTCTTCTTTCATCCTATAGCTGTCACCAAAACTTGTCAACTCCTTCAAAATGTCTTTCAATGTTGTCCTTTTTTTTAATTTACAGAAATAAAATAACCACACCCTTTCTGATATATGAACATATGTTCATTGTAGGAAATTTGGAAAATATGAAAGGATAAAGAAAAATAAAAAGCACCAGTATCATAACCTAGAAATACTCACTAATAATTCTAGTTAGCCTACTTACATGCTGGGCAGCCTAGGACTAGTTACATAACCTCTCTGGGCCTCAACTTCCTCATCTGAATTAATAATAACTTGCAGGTTTTTGTAATAAAGGACTTCATACACATTAAGAACTGAGAATACTGCCTAGCACGAAGAAAATCTTAAATTAAATGTTACCTGCTATTATTATTTAATTTCCTTCAAGATTTTTGTTGTTGCTGTTTGTAAAGCTAATAGTTTTTTTTCGCTGTGGTAAAATGTACACAACTGCTGTTTGGAATCCTCTACTCCATTCAGTTTGTTCACTCAGCCAGAGGCAGAGTAAACGGCTGGCCAAGGTGTGGCTCAGAGGCCTCACTGAAAGGGGGCTCAGGGGCACCTCGGTGGCTCAGCAGGTTAAGTGTCTGACTCTTGATTTTGGTTCAGGTCATTATCTCACGGTTCATGAGCTCCAGCCTCAAGAAGGGCTCTATGCTGACAGTGCAGAACCGGCTTGTGAACCTCTCTCTGCCCCTCCCCCACTCATACTCTATCGCTCTCTCAAAAAATAAATTTAAATAAATAAATAAATAAATAAATAAATAAATAAATACAGGGTCCCAGAACTGCCACTGGAAACAGGAGGTGGAGGAAATTTAATCTAAAATGTTACTCGGGGCGGGGGCGGGGGGGTTTATGACTGGGGAGTAGCAGGCTCGCAGAATGTACCCAGGCAGGGCTGAAGGAGTACGTAGGCTCTAAGTCACCTTGTATAAGCTGCTTTCTCCTCTTGCGACATGTTACTCAAAAGAAGCTCCTTCAAGGTAAAAGTATTTTCAATCCATTCAATTAGTCCTAATCTGAAAAGGAGAAAAAACAGTTTACAAACACAAACCCAAACTGTACTTTCTTCACCAGAAAAAAGTCCTGTAGAAGCAAAGTAGAACAGAGATTTTTTTCACGTCAGTTCTCTATTACCTTCTCCACATTAAGTTTGAAAATCATGGGTTTACAAGTGTTTATTAGTCCTGTTTAGCTCTGTCTTTGTGAACGCTAAATAAAACACTGAATTGTCAAGTGACCTTCAAGCCCAGCTCTGTAACCTTAAACAAACATTAGGCTGGGTGCTGGAATTTCCATTCACGTAAATCTGTTCTAGAATGACCATGTGCACTGGCCCCACCTGGAGGTCATGGGTATGACACGGTAGGTCTTCAACTGCAGGTTTCTCTGGCTGCAGGCAGCGTCCTGAGAAAGCAGGACATTCATGACCTCGAAGAGCTGCTCGATCCGCTGGTCCTGCCGCAGGTCCTCACCCCCCTTGACAAGGAAGGGGTACTCTTTCTCATCATGGCCTCGGATGATGATGCGCTTCGGTTTTCTGATAGAAGCCATTACTTTTACCTTTAAAAATTATGAAAGTATTTTAGGTGCAGTCTAAAAAACTGACAGAAGAGCTGATCATATTATCAAAAGAGGAACAGTAAGGCTGATTGGTACACATTCCTCAGAAAGAGACCTCTCTTTGAAGACAAAGTCAAGTGACAGAACGGTAACAGAATCTAGGACCAGCAAAATATGTGTTACCTGTGCAGGCCCTACTGCTGTGCCTCCAGAAACTTCACATTCCTTGTTACATATAATGCTTATAAATGTGGACATCCTTAACAATGAGCAACATAGACACGTTAACTTCCTAAAATTACTTAATTTAACTCTACACATATTTTGTAAAAGATACATACACACACACACATACACACAGTTTACACTTTGAGTTTGTTACATTCTTAAATATGATTGATACTGAAACATCAAAACATATTAAGAAATTCAGTAAATAATAGAATCGATAATAGGATCGGAAAACTGCATTTGATATCAATGCGAAACTGTCTTGATGTTTGAAGACAATACATCATTCTCAGACCTGAAGAACTAAACACCACACTCACAATCCTGAGTCGCACACTCTGGCACCTACCCGCTCATCAAACCCAGCGATTCGTGTGTGGTACTCTGGCATTGGCTTTCCTCTGCCATCATACTGACCTGAGACAAACCACAAAGGCCTTCATTAGGTACAGCTTCTTGCAGAAACCTGTATTTTAACACATGCCTACTGATCTAATTTAACAAAAGCTATACAACAAAATTTTTTACTGAAAGTTTTCATTCAAAAAATAATGCTATTATTTCTCAATTTGACTAATGGAAATTAGCTTCCTAATCTAATGGAGTAGACAAACTCCAAACAGGAAAAACAATGCATTAAGCTAGAACACCTTTATTTTTTCAAGGAGAGCCAAGCTGCACATGAGGAGGCTTACATTTTCTGTTTTCTTCATGCAATGCAGAGTTGTCAATAATAAAGAAAAGTGTTTCTCCAATTTTTTTACATCCACTGGAATAAGAATATGAATAACCATAATAAAACATTGTTTTTGGTCCAGCACATTCCAGGGTGAAGAACAGGGTGTATAAAGACTGCCTTTGAAAAATCGTATTGGGCTCACACTGAACCAATTTGCTATGTGTCTCTATCCTCAGTGTCACAATTCTTTATCCTGACGGTAAGCCACATGATTATCTCATCATTTTAAACGGGACCAACATGCATATCCCAGGAAGTGATTTGCATTTATACCTGTATTACATCCCTAAGAAAAGTTATTTAGGAGCAAAGTATGGGTATGTTCAGAGGAAATTACCAGTTACATTATGAAATGGAAGTCTGAATACTTACGTAATTGGGAATATAAGAAAACTATAATCTAACTAGACATTTAAGTAAAGTGTACTAAATCAAAGTAATTATAGATTCTAATGACAAAAAAAGTATGATTAAATTGTAAATTCTTAAAAATAAAAAGGTAACTATTAAGATCCCAGTCTTACTAATTTAGAAATATAGTCTTTCTATATTAGAAGGACTAATTTAGAAAGTCCTTGCTACACCACTATTCTCAATAAAGTCCAGTTTTGTCACCTTGGGAGTTAACTCACCAGGAATCTCCAGCTCATTTCTCAAGAATTCTACTTTGAAATCACTCATCCATGGTGAACATTCTTTCAGATTCCCAGGTGGCTTTGAGTCTCTATACATTTTAGAAAGTAGTAAGTTGGTAATGTCGGTGAAGTCACGGAGTTTCATTCCAGGTAGCTTAGAACCTCCTTTTCCAAAGTATTTATCAAATTCTTTTCCAAAAGTCTGAAATTAATAAAATTTACCTTAAATATTAAAGCTTAAACTTTGACGAAGGTTCTAGGCTTATTTTATAACAAGTATCCAATTATTGAGGCTATTTTCTGTGTTTTTAAGGTTTATAGTTTTGCTTTCCTTGAATGTTTCAATACTTTAAATACGTGAAGCCTATCTCGTTTGTTTCTTTGTGTTCCTTTGAAAAGACAGAAAGGATAGTCAGTGCTGACTTACAGTCATAAATTCTAATCATAAATTCTAATAAGGGTTTAAAAACCTTTCAACCTCCTTGTGTCCAGAGTCTAGTTACTGATCTACATCGTTGTGGCAAGAGGAGTAATTAAGAATAAGGTACTGGGGCACCTGGGTAGCTAGTCGGTTAAGTGTCTGACTTTGGCTCAGCTCATGATCTCACCACTCATAAGTTTGGGCCCTGTCTTGGTCTCTGTGCTGACAGCTCAGGGCCTGGAGCCTACTTCTGATTCTGTGTCTCCCCCTTTCTCTCCCCCTCCCCCACTCGCACTCTGTCTGTCTCCCTCTCTCCCTCAAAAATAAATATTTTTAAAAAATTAAGGAATGAGGTAGTAAATAAAGGGAGTAATTTAATAAAAATGAAAAGCCCCTGATTCTCCATTAGAGCTAAAGAACAAAATATAAAAATACTACTTTCCTTAATTAGGGTCTTTCAAGCCATTATTTTGCATCACAAACCAGTATAAACATTAGATACTTTATATTTCTAAAAGCAATAATATTAAGTCCTTTATTTTGGAACCTAACAAATATTCTTTGTATTCACTACTCAAATATTTATTTAAATTATAATCCTGATATCAAAATAAAACAAAACAAAACTCAAGAGTACCATTAATGGTGACTTAATAATAGTCATCAAGATTTACCTACTCATCATTCATTAGAAATTTTTTTACAAAATTTAAAACTCACCCCAAAACATAAATCTGGAACAATTAAATATATACTCTATTTTAAGACAATTCATTATAGAAAATTGACATATATAAAACAAACTTATTCTTTAATCTATAAGTAGATTAAAAGTATAGAAACCATCTGCAATTCTTAGAATACATGGAAAGATTAACTATTTCCCAAATATAATCAGTACTAACAACATATGTGAATGGCATAATGCTCTCAGAAGTAAAATTCTGTTTTTATACATTATTTTAATTAATACAAATCATATATTGATTTAATATGAAGCAGAAATTTCTAGATTGAGCTGAAAAGGTACTAGGAATAGACCTCAAAACAAATATCATGCCTGGTAGGAATGATTGAGGTACGTTTCACCACTCTGATTCTCTCCCTCAGTTAGAGCTAGAAGCAGCTGTGCTAAGCAGCTACTGCGAGAAGGGGTCGACACTAACAGATTACAGAGTAAATCTTTATGCTACCCAGCACTCATACCCTAAGAAATTCCAGGGTAAAGCCTTATGGAACCCAGCATGCACACCCTAACAGATTACAGTTGAAGTGTTATGGTAACCAGCAAGCACACCCTGACAGACTCCAGGGGGAAGCCGTATGGAACCTAGCACGCACACCCTAACAGACACCAGGGTGAAGCTTTACAGAACCCAGCATGCACACCCTAACAGATTCCAGGGTGAAGCTTTATGGTACCCAGCATGCACACTCTAACAGATTCCATGTAAAACCTTATGGTACCCAACATACACACCCTAACAGAGTCTAGGGTGAAGCCCTATGGAACCCAGCATGCATACCCTAATACATTCCAGGGTGAAGCCTTACGGTACCCAGCACACACACCCTACACAAACCCTAACAGAATCCAGGGTAAATCCTTAAGGAACCCAGCACACACACCCTAATAGACTCCAGGGTGAAGCCTTATGGAACCCCACATGCACACCCTAACAGATTCCAGGTAAAATCTTATGGTAACCAGCACGCACACTCCTAACAGACTCCAGGATGAAGCCTTATGGAACCCAGCACGCACACCCTAACAGATTCCAGGTAAAACCTTATGGTAACCAGCATGCACACCCCTAACAGACTCCAGGGTGAAGCCTTATGGAACCCAGCAGGCACACCCTAATGGAATCCAGGGTAAATTCTTAGGGAACCCAGCACACACATACTAACAGATCCAGGGTAAATTCTTTTGGAACCCGGCACGCAGGGAGAAGAATTGGCCATGAATTCAAAGGATAACATGCAGTCTTCACTGGGGATATGGTATTATTCCACGTGAGGTGATAAACAGGGCTGGACATTTTCCCAAAGAGAAGAGAGACAGGCAGTGAATTCAGTGAGGGCAGGGATCACCGTACTGAGAGCAAGCTGCAGAATGGTATTGTTGAAACGCAGCCTTCTCCCAGGTGATGGATCAGTTCCACTGCACCTGGGACCTGGTGTCAATGCCATTTTTCCATTCTCTCCATTTGACACTGGGCAAGTCTCTCTTTTTCACATCTAACTTCTTCGTTTAGAACAGGTATGGCAAACTAGAGCCTGCAAGTCAAAGCCCACTGCCTGTTTTTATAAACAAAATTCTCCTGAAATCCTGTCAATGATATCTATCTGCTTGTCATACTGTCTAGGGCTGTATTTGTACAGGATGGCAGATTTGAGTACTCATGAATCTGGAATGGCCTAAAAGCTGAAAATCTGGACTTTTACAGACAATGCCCGTGGAGGGGCGCCTGGGTGGCTCAGTCGGTTAGGCATCCGACTTCGGCTCAGGTCATGATCTCACGGTTCGTGGGTTTGAGCCCTGCATCGGGCTCTGTGCTGACAGGCACCTCAGAGCCTGGAGGCTGTTTCAGATTATGTGTCTCCCTCTCTCTCTGACCCTCCCCTGCTCATGCTGCCTCTCCCTCTCTCTCTCAGAAATAAATAAAACATTAAAAAAAAAAAAGAAAAGAAAAAAGAAAATGCCCATGGACCTCTGGTTTAAGAAAAAACAAACACACTTTTCCAAATCTAGCATTCTACTATTCTATACATTTCATTGATGCTAGTACATTGATTTCGAGCATACTTAAAGTATGTATATTTCCTGTCCTGAGGCCCTTGCATATTCAATACTGTGAGACAGAGAGACCTACAGTTTTATCTTCACGTTTAGGATACATCCCTGGTCACGTTCAGGCAACAGTTAGTCCTGTGTGTTCCCACATTCATTCCATTAACTAAAACCACCCAAAGTAGGAATATACCTAAAGTACCCACCAAAATCTGTTTCTACTTATCAAAACTGTATCAATTATTTATCTAATTCAAGATGCCAGTTTCACGTCAGGCAGTATTCTAGGAGGTAGAAAGAAAAATATCTGTCCACAGGTCTAAATCAGGAGGCTAAGTTAAAGAAAGAGTTAAACATGGTTTCCCACCCCTGCGCTCTCCCCAGAAGAAACTATGTGCAGACATTCATGGCAGCAGTACTTACAACAGTGAAGTCGTGGAAATACTCCAAGTGTGCATCAGCTGACAAGAACACAGAGAAAATGTGGCATGTCCTAACTGTGGAGTAACATACAGCAACAAAAAGGAACGAAGCACTGACACATGCACAGCATGGATAAACTCTGAAACATGCTGGTAAGAAAGCCAGTCACATATTGTAAGATTTCATTTACACAAAATGTCCAAAAGAGGCAAATCCACAGAAACAGAAAGCACTTCAGTGGTTGCCTGGGAGTGGCAGCAGTGGGTGGGGCTGGGGTTGGGAGCACCTGCTAACAGGTGTGGACTTTCTTTTTGGGGTGATGAAAATGTTCTAAAACTGATGTGGTAACATTTACACAACTCTGAATATAACTAAACTACAGTATTGTATACTTATACTTTTTAAAGTTTATTTATTTTGAGAGCGTGTGTGCGAAGAGTTGGGGAGGGGCAGAGAGAGGGAGAGAAAGAGAATCTCAGGCAGGCTCTACAATGTCAGCGCAGAGCTTGATGCGGGGCTTGAACTCACAAACCATCAGATCATGACCTGAGTTGAAGTCAGATGCTTAACTGAACCACCCAGACATCCCTTTAATATTATACACTTTAAATACATTCATTACAGGGTGTGTGAATTATATCTTAATAAAACAGTTATTTAAAAAAATACAGGGGTGCTTTGGTGGCTCAGCTGGTTCAGCGTCGGGCTCATGATTTCAGCTCAGGTCATTATCTTGAAGTTTCGTGGGTTCGAGTTCCGCACTGGGCTATATGCTGACAGTGTGGAGCCTGCTTGTGATTCTCTCTCTCTCTCTCTCTCGCTCTCTCTCTCTCGCTCTCTCTCTCTCTCCCTCTCTCCCTCTCTCTCTACCCCTTACCCACTCGTGCTGTCTCTGTCTTTCTCAAAAATAAAGAAACTTTTGGGGCGCCTAGGTGGCTCAGTCGGTTGAGCATCTGACTTTGGCTCAGGTCATGATCTCAGGGTTCGTGGGTTCGAGCCCAGTGTCGGGCTCTGTGCTAACAGCTCAGAGCCTGGGGCCTGTTTCAGATTCTCTCTCTCTCTTTCTCTGATCCTCCCCCGCTCATGTTTGCTCACGCTCTCTCTCTCTCTCTCAGAAATAAAACATTTAAAAAAAATAAAGAAATTTAAAAAAATAAATTAATTAAAAAACCCAGAAGGTATAAAGATTCTCCTTTGTACTAGAGACTGTGAAACTTGAGAACTCTTGCAGTATGAGTTCTAGGACTTCTCCATATGCTCTTAAAGTTTACTAAACAAAGTAATTTGACCAAAGTTAAAACAAAAATCAGTGTGATTAATGCTAATGGATGTGTACATAAGGTGTGTTCCACAACAGAGAAGGAATGTCTAGTTCTTGTTGGGGAAGGAGGTTCAGGGAAAGCTCCACAGAGGAAATGGTGCCTAAGCCAAGTCTCTAGGAGTGAGTTCTCCAGATGGACAAGGAGAGAAGGTCAACCCACTTAGAGGGAACAACAAACACATTGGCAGTAGGAAATCTGGACACTTCAAGATTCATTTCATCTCCATTGGCTCCAAGAGGCTTTCCCTGAACTGAAGGGCAACTTTAGAACCAGGTCTCCTGTATCCACATTTGTCCTCAAGCCGCAGTTCTTCATATACTGTACTTGTCAAGACAATCCCTTTGAATCCAGGAACTAGGTCTGTCTTCTCTTTGTACTCAGGAGTATGCCTTGGACAGATGTAAGTGCTCAAAACAGTTATCAACTTCTATAAAATACAAATATTTTCTTGACCCAACATTCAAATCATTGTTAAGAATTAAAAATATTAAGCTACATAAAACCTTCAAATCTAAAGATCTGAGCATGAAGAAAAGAATGCAATCAAACCCCTGGTTTTTTTTATTGCCCCACCTGCCACTATCTGACCTAAACATGTGTGTCACAATCTCACAGAAAGTAACAGATCTAAAGAAAAGTTTATAATTCAACAAACATTTTAAAACCAGAATTATTAACAAACCAGCAAATATAAACACTGATCTTCACAAAGATTCCATGATCATAAAACCAACTACCCATACCTGAATGAACCTCCTTCTGAAAGCCCCAAGGCCTGGAACCTTTGGGTCTCCCAAGGCTGCATACATTCTTTCATACATCTTTTCAATGTTTTTTTTATTAACAGGGGTTTTTGCTAGTTCAGCCTTAATATCATCAGTCCAGTCCTGTGCAGAAAAAAAAAGAGAGAGAAATCACATTGACTATAAGTACGTTTTATCCAAAATCTATGTTTTATGGACTGGAAGCTATTATATTACCTTAAAGAGCATTTCAGGATTAGAGAGCTGTTCCAGGGCACTAATAAAATCTTGAATCACTCCTCCTTGATCCAACTTAATTTTAATCCTATAAAACAAATACCAAGTTTAGGTTATCAAACATCTTCCAAAGATCAAGGCCTACAGTTTTTATATATAACAATTATTTATATTTATATATAAAATTACATAAACACACAAACACGCAACTAATAGTTTAGGGAAGGAGCAATTTTAAAATTCTGTTCAATATTATATAAAGCACAAAGTATGTGTTCTATCAGGAAGTGAGGTTCTCAGATAAGGTAAAAGCAAATATCCTTGCAAATGATGTTGACATTTTGATGTGCATAACTTGACACATACAGTTTCTGAAGTTATATTATAAAAGAAAAGGCCACATTCTCAGCACACTTTGAAACCTTTCTCTTTTCTTTTAGAAAAAATTAATCCTGCTGCAGCTGAGTGTGTTGAGAGATGGTGCGGGTGGTAAGCAGGGCACCAGCAGTGGCAGGCGGGATGTGCACAGACAGCCCATCCACAAATCATGACAAAATCTGTGTCTTATTCTCATCTTCTCAGAAACAGACATTCTAAGTAATGAAACAAAGGAGCTCATGACAAAAAGCTCCTAACAGAATGTCAATGAGAACACCATGCATTTACCAAGGTTTCCTATAAAAGTAGTACACTACTGCTAGTTTTATCAACAGTCTCCACTTATAAATCAAATGGAAAAATGAAAAGGGTGACACTTCAGGTAGCCTACTGAATCTTTATTAAGAGAGGCTTCCCAGATAGCCGAGTTAAAGAATTTCAGTAACTGATTTCAGAAAGCATCTCATCTAGTCTGTCTCAACCAAAAGATTACTGTCAAATATTACTATTATAACGACAGAATGTTTCATGAATAAAATTCTAAGATGAAACATATTTTTTTTTTAAGTTCATTTTGAGAGAGTGTATGTGCATGTGCACAGGAGGGGTGGAGAGAGAGGGAGAAAGAAAGTACCAAGCAGGTTCTGAACTATTGGTGCAGAGCCCAATGCAGGGCTTTAAATCACGAAATGTGAGATCATGACCTGAGCTGAAATCAAGTGTCTAATGCTTAACTGACTGAGCCAACCATGTACCCCAAAGATGAAATTTATTTAAAAAAAGGAAAGGGGCACCTGGATGGCTCAGTCAGTTAGGTATCTGACCTTGGCTCAGTTCTTGATCTCACAGTTCGTGGGTTTGAGCCCTGTGTCAGGCTCAGTGCAGAGAGCTCAGAGCCTGGAGCATGCTTCAGATTCTGTCTCCCTCTCTCTCTGCCCTACCCCACTCACACTCTCTCTTCTCTCTCAAAAATAAACAAACATTAAAAAACATTTTTTTAAGAAAAGAAATTTGGGGGCACCTGGCTGACTCAGTCCGTAGAGCATGAGATTCTGCATTGTAAGTTTGAGCCACACACTGGGCAAAGAGTGTACTTAAAAATTAAAAAAGGAAAGAGGGGTGCCTGAGTGGTTCAGTTGGTTAAGCCTCTGACTCTTGATTTCAGCTCAGGTCATGATCCCATGGGTTCATGAGTTCAAGCCCCACATTAGGCTCCACTTTGACAATGTGGAGCCTTCTTGGGATTCTCTCTCTCTCCCTCTCTGCTACCCTACCACCCCCACACCTGACTCATTCGTGCTGTCTCTCAAAATAAATAAATAAAATTTTAAAAAAAAAAGGAAAGAACAAATAACAAATAACATAACTGGAGCAGGTACATTCAACAAACAGATGTCTAAGGTTTTCTATCCTCCAAGGATGGCTCTAATTAATTTGAAGACAAACATAAGCTTCCATGTGTTTGCTTTTTTTTTTTTTCCTTTTTTAAGTAAGCTCTATACCCAATGTAGGTCTTGAACTCAAGACCACACGATCAACAGTCACATGCTCCACTGACTGAGCCAGCCAAGAGGCTCCCATGTGTTTGCTTTTACCATACACTTTTTAAAATAACCTATAGTATTTGATCAACCCACCTTGCCACAAACTCCTTATTCTTATGACCAGCAGAAGAATCTTTGAAGGAATAGCTTTCACTACTTATTATAAGTGGGTAGACAATCGCCTGTGGATAGTTATCAGCAATCTCTTCCACAGTGCGCTGGACAGCAACAGCTTGTTCTTTGTCCAGTAAGGCCACCATGTGGCTGATCCAGCCAATGAACTGCCAGCAAGGAACGGAAGAAATCTAAAACACAGAGAGGTGCAACTTAATAATGAATAAAATATTTAACAGTTTTATTATAAAAGTATTGTGTTTATATAAAAATATATGTGTATTTTATATATATATATATATATATATATATATATATATACACACA
The DNA here is from genome assembly GCF_003009895.1 of Hyaena hyaena. Taxonomy (NCBI): domain Eukaryota; kingdom Metazoa; phylum Chordata; class Mammalia; order Carnivora; family Hyaenidae; genus Hyaena; species Hyaena hyaena. The sequence goes on along the minus strand of NW_024082051.1, from coordinate 285,176 downwards.
CACACACAGAAGTATAAAACAGGCATAAGTCTAAAACAGAACATCTTCTCTCCCTCAGTCCTTTCAGTTCTTATTCCACTGTGGCAACCATTCCATTTTTTGAGAATGTTTTGCAAGCAAGTACACCCATATTCTTTATTTACAAGAATGGACTCAGACTAGATATACTGTCTCACAGAAGGACAGATTTACCCCATTCCTTTTACCAGCTATATAGTATTCCGTTTTACTTAACTATTGCTATATAATCCATTTTTAGGATATTTTCCATGTTTTTCTATTGTAGATAATGCTGTAATGGACATCCCTACATGTTTATCACTTGTGCTATGTGTGCCCACTGGATTAATCCTTCAAGTAAAATTACTGTGTGAACATTAAGAATTGTAAAAAACATTGCTAGATTTCCCTCAAAAAGTTTTGTTAAATTTTCATTTTTTAAAGGTATAATGAAAACTCCTATAACTGAATACCAAGAAAACAAATAATCTGATTAAAAAATGGGCAGCACAGCTCAGAAAACAGAGACTCTCCCCTTAAGGTCAGAAACACATAGGGATGTCCACTCTCACAACTGTTATTCAACATAGTGCATCCCAAAGTGTGGAGAATGCAAATTTTGTCTAAACCCTAAAACAAACCTTTGCCAGAACACAAGATTTACTCCGGGAAAGGATTAATGCCAGATGGTACAAGCAGAGTTACTTGCAAAGGAAAGACAACTTTACATTACATGGGAACCAGTAGGTTTTCTGAAAATACAGTTGTGGCTGATCTCTCTGTTGCTAAAATTGATCCTTTTAACACCTTCGGAAAGCATCTGCCTTCTGAGCTGTGGCACTTCAGCTGGCTGGGGAGCCACTGTGGACACTGCCAATGTGGAGCTATCTTTGGCGTAGGAGGCGTTGGACTGGTAGTTACCATGAGCTGTAGGGGGCTGATGCATCTGGCAATTGGTATGGATGTCAATAAAGATAAATTCACAAGGGTCCATGGGGCCTAGAGCCTCTAAGGGTATAACCCCCAAGACTTCAGGGACCCATCCAGGAAGTGTCTGCTGAAGTGAATGACTGGGAGAGTACTATTGCTTTAAGTGCACTGATAACATGAAAGTCAGGCAAGCAGTGTGGGAGGCATGCCGCACAGGCCAGGCCATCAGCGTGGCAGCTGGAGTGGCTGTTTCTGGTGAAGAAATCGACACTCACTGTGCCAGCCAGTAAGAGGCCACATGTGGAAAAGTACTGCCTTTGGAGGATAGAAGGGTGTGGAAAGTGTCCCAAAGTTGGTGTCTGAATATATATCCAAAGAGATAAAAGTTGATGAATTTGTGACTCGTAATTTGTCTTTTGACCAAATTAACAAAGCCTGAACTGATGGATGCAGAAAAGAGCATTCAAACTACTGTAAACCTTTAACATTTTATTTATTTTTTTAATGTTTATTTTGAGACAGAGACAGAGCATAGTGGGAGAGGGGCAGAGAGAGAGAAGTGTCCAACTTCAGCTCAGGTCATGATCTCACAGTCGTGGGTTCGAGCCCCATGTTCAGCTCTGTGCTGACAGCTCAGAGCCTGGAGCCTATTTCAGATTCTGTGTCTCTCTCTCTCTGACCCTCCTCTGCTCACACTGTCTCTCTCTCTCTCAGAAATAAATAAAACATTAAAAAAAATTAAATTCAAAAGAGAAAGTATGTCCATCCTTGTACCTAAGTCTGCTGTTCCAGCTGGAGCAGCCAAATGAGCAAGGAAAAGCTCTTCCAAGTTTAGTCTCTTAGACCTTAGTTAGTTAGACTAAGTTTAGTCTCTTAGTTAGTTACTTCTAGAGTAACTGACTCTAGGGAACACTATTTTGTACATAATCCATAAATCTTTAATCAAGGAGAAAGCTAATACAGTCATGAATTTGTTTTCTGAACTCTCCACAAAAATAATTGCTAACTCATTAAGGAATATTCTAACATAATAAAAGTAATTTCTGCATATGTGAAAAAAGTGAGTAAGTCATGGGAGTATGAAGTACAGCCTAGGGAGTCCAGTCAACTGTGCTATAACACTATGTGGTGACAAAGGGAACTACACTTACCGTGGTGAGCATTGAGTAATGCACAGAACTGCTGAGTCAGCATACTGTACGCCTGAAACTAATAGGATATTGTTGTGTCAACTATACTTTAACTAAAAAAATGTATCAGGCTACTTTCCAAAATCCTTTACAACACCAGAGACAGTTTTTTTAATTTACTGTCAATTTGAGAGGTGAAAAATATCTAATTTTAATTTCCATGCTTCATTATGACTGAAGGTACACAGTCTGTTTATTTTCCTTACTCATTATTTACTCTGACCATTTTCTACTAGTCTATTTATTTTGTAGACATAGACATCAGCTCTTCGTCTCTCATATGTGTTGCAAATATTTTTCTCCTAGTTTTTTTTTTTTTTTTAAACTTTGTATATTTTTCTTTTTTGTTCCCCCCCCAGGAAAGAAGTGTTGATTATTTTCCTTTATAGCTTCTGGTTTTTATCAGTTCACTCTAAGGCCATTTTCAAAATTTGCTCACATCCTCCCCCTCAATGCTTTTTAATGTGCTAATTTTAAGATATGATCTGATGCACTTGGAATGTTGGTGTAAGAGTGAACCTGGCAAGCCTCCTACCTTCACCTATTACATGAGAAAAGAGCAAAGTGTGTGGAGATAAAAGGCATCAGTCCATGCAGCCAAGGGAGCCCTCAACAAAGGTTAGTTCCTCATCCCTGGTGCCATAACAACACTGACTTAACACTTCAATTACTTCCTCCCAAATTCAGAATGCTATTTTTATCATATACAAATGAAATATTATTTGGGGATAACTGAAATCATAACTTAATGATTTCTTCATTTGTATTTAAGGAACACACACACACACACACAAACACACACACACATATACACATATACACTACATTTCTGAAGTTACTTTCATCTCCTTTTTAGATCTATTGAGAAAATCCTACTCTTTGACATCCACAAGAGTCAGAGGGTGTAGAGTAAAGCCTTGCCAGGCACAGAGTCTCCACAGCTCAGAAACCAGCGCTGTTTAAAAATATACTATGGAAAGCTAAGCCTTTTTAAACTACTATATTATCAACTCAAAGCCTGGCCCTATTTTCCAGTTAAACACCTACAAGTCATTAAGGACTCTTTCAGATGGCCCATATTACAGGAAGGCGTGGGGGTCGGGGGGGGTGTCTGATGCAGTCCTGTGGGGGAGGCATGTATGGGACACACAAATGGTGAGCAGACCATGTGGGGGAGTGCCTGCACATCCTGGTTGTTCACCGCGTGCTCAGAGGCCTCGGATCCTTGTGAACTCGGTGCTGCCGGCAGGCACTACAGTCACTGCAGTGGGATGCCAGCTGAAATGTGCTCCCTCTCCCTGAGATAAGTAATAAACTGAGCATAAGGCACCGACATATGTTCTAGACTACAGGTTACTCATTATGGGCAGCAAACTGTGTTACAGAATTTCCTGCCTCTGTCCCAAACCTAACTCCTCCTCTTCTTGGGGTCCTTGTTCAGACACAGTGTTCTTACCAACACCCACAGAGGAAAAGTGGTAAATGTGAACACTCTTTTATACAGCTTTATACAACTTTAAATTATATATGTTCTTGGAATGGAGTTAAAATTCAATGCTGGTTAGGAAAAAGTGTAACATGTGCACCACACAAACTAATGTGTTTAAATATAAATAGAAACATGTCTTTACATCCTGTAAAGTTATCTTCGCCAGAATTCAAATACTAACCTCTTTTGTCATTAGGCTCAGGGTCTCCTCTGGATACAGCTCTATAATCTGCAGCAGCCTGGGAAACTTCAGCCTGGCTTCACTGGAATGCAGTTTTAAAGCTTTCAACATCTTGTCCACCACAATGGCTGGATACATCTGCAGTTCTACAGACTCAGTAACTACCAAGGACAGGAGAGAAGAAACAATGGTCAATATATCCACTGATACATATATAAATTATAGAATTTAACAAATATATAGTCATATATTTCTCTTCTTGGTTTATGTTTGGTATTATGCCACTGTTCTCTTTTTAACAAGTGCTTTAGATCAACCAACACCAGATGCAGTTTTGGGTCATAAGTTGAACCTGACTCTTCTGTTAGATTGTACATTCTGCATGAAGTGCAGTTTCCTTCCTGGGCTGGGTGGGAACAGAGGGGATCTGCTCGTTACTGAATTTATTTCAGGAGCAAGAGGCAGGCCACAAAGCCAATATTACCAAAGCTACAAGCAAAATGTAGAAAGTATAAACTAAAAAAATGGAAAGATAAATGATAGCTAGACTGTATTTATATGCAGGTTGCGTTATCTGGAGAGGTCATTGCTTCTTAAAAAAACAAGACTTTGGGGCACCTGGGTGGCTGAATTTAGCGTCCAACCTTGGTTCAGGCCATGATCTGGAGGCTTGTAGGTTTGAGCCCCACACCCTCTGCTGTCAGCACAGAACCCATTTCATATCCTCTGTCCCCCTCTTTCTCTGCTCCTTCCCCACTCACATGCATGCTCTTTCTCTCAAAAATAAATGAACATTAAAAAAAAAAAAAGCAAGACTTTTCTAGAATAACTGTCATTTAAAGACAAACAAACAAACTGGAAACCTAAAGTATCCACAAGTCTTAAGACTGGAGAACACAGTGTGACAAACTAAATGATTTTTCCTTCTGTGATTTACCTGATGCACTCTCCTCCTCCTTGCGGAGCTGCTGGTCACAGAAATCTGCCAGTGTCATGTAAGCATCTGTCATGCTGGCTACAGGCCCCTGGCCCTCCTCAGCTGTCCGGACGGCCTCAGAAAGGTGATGGAATGCTCTCTGGTACAGCCCTGCTATCACCTAGAATTCACAGAGGTCTCAGAAAACCTGTGAGTCCACCTGAGGTTTTCTCAAAGAATTCTACTTTCTACTTGTGATGATACAGAAAGATTACTTGTGATTTGTGAGTCATGAGATAACACAGAAAGCTGGTTAAATGGAAAAGGGAGTCTGTTTGCCCTGACTGTGAAATAGTAAGCGATTCCAATCCAATCCTCAGTACTTTTTTTTTTTTTTTAAATGTTTTATTTGTTTCTGAGAGAGAGAGAGACAGGGGAGGGTCAGAGAGAGAGGGAGACACAGAATCTGAAACAGGCTCGACATGGGGCTCGAACCCACGAACTGTGAGATCATGACCTGAGCCAAAGTCGGACGCTTAACCAAGTGAGCCACCCAGGCGCCCCCAATCCTCAGTACTTTTAAAAGTCAGATGGTCCACTAGTCATGCAGAAGTGGCACCAAAGGTCACTGGGGGTCATACAGCCTGTAGGAACTGAAGAAGAGATGGAAGTTGGTGCTCTCACCTCGCCGGCCTGCACAGATGTTACTAACACTGTGGAGGAAGAATGCAGGCCTAACACCTAAAGTAAGATGAGAGGCTGCAGACTATGAAAAATGCAAAATCATCTGAGAAAAGCTAAGCAAAGCAGATGCTACATAAAAAAGGTAGAAAAGGCTGGTTTGCCCCACCAGCTAGTGGGATGTCTGAATGGTGACTGGTGGTGAAATTCCATTAACAAAATCCATGGAAGAACTGTTCACATCAACCTGACACAAATTTCTCACTTTTAATACTAAAACAGTCTGCGTTATGCAAACAGGAAACACATGGAGTATGTCATGTTTCCACGTAAGAAACTTGGCTGTGCATAACTTCAAATACATTTTCAAAATACGGAGCAATCATCATTCCTCGTTTTTCCTTTCCTATAGCCAGAAGGATGCACATCACAGACACGTGACACACAAATAGAACACTCTTCCTGGGCTCATTACCTTTTCTCCATCCTCTGAACCAGATCCAGAAATGTCCAAGATTCTTCTAGCCTTGCTTTCCTCAATTTTAGCAAGGCAGGTTGGTTCCCTGCTGAGAGCATTCGCTATGATTCTGTAAGTTGTACCCAAGAGAATGTTCTGGTCATGGAAAGCCAGAACATTTTTGCTTAAGTAACTTGATATGCTCTCACCTGTTGATTAAAAACATATACATATGATTTAGTCAGAAATAAATGAATGCCATAAATTAAAAAAAAAAAAAAGATATAGTGTACAAAAGTTGTTTTCTATTAAGAAAGATAAATCTTGAAAGTATAAAGTATAAACTTGACTACATTGGGTAGGGATTTATTGAATTCACTTGAATTAATGAAAAATATTCTTTGTTAGCAGTATCAAAGCCTAGAAGCTAAGCAGTTAAAACACTGAATAAACTTTTATTCAAGCACCATCATTCTGCATTTTGTCAAAGCACCGAATTCTCTTATAAAGAAAATGGCTCTTTTCAAAGCAATTTGTTCATGTATATTAATAGCCCAGAGTACATTTTTAAGTTGATACTGTGACCTACAGCTGATAAAACAATAGATGTTGCTGTATTTAAAGGTCTAGTTCTATGTCTTACTCTGTGGTTCTAGAGAAGGAATTTACCAGCCCTGGTCAGGCCTGCAGCTTGTACAGGTGTGAGAAGGGATGCAAACAAAAGAGAAAGGGCCATTACCTGGCAAGTCCCATCAACTACACTGCCCTGTTCATCCATCCATGAAAATTCTCTGCCAGATTTCCCTCAGATATAGGATCTAAACCACCGGCCCTGTTATTTCACAACTGTTACAAACCACTGCCACACCAGGACACTACAACTGTGTCGTTATTATGAGTACTAACATTTTCTTAGTATCAGCAAAGTCCTCCTCTCCCCTGTTCCCCCCACCAAAAACTCCTAAAAATATTTATGCAATCATAAGGGTGATGTTCTAATCCTGATCAATATGGAAGACCTGCTTCTCCTATTTGCATTTTGACTGAGACCAAACTCTGACATAATACCCTGTCCTAGTGAAGAGTCAGATCTGGGAATGTGACTGTAAGCACTGTCAATTATTGACAATTATTGACAGTGCTGTGTACCCTTGGACATTGGGCAGCAGAGCCAGGGAACTGGATCCAAAACTCTCAACAGAGAAAATTTTTCTCCCTCAGTCATAAAGGCTATGCTATTATAAAAAGAGCTGAGAATGAAAAACACATTTCATGTTCAACTTTTTACAAGGCAATTCTTGTAAGTAAATGAGGTTTTCAAAATAATTAAACTGTTATAGATTCATAACTTGTGTAAGTATTAAGAAAAAAATTTTAATTTCAATTTTATTGACCAGTGAAGAAATAAAATCTCCAAATGCCATACTCAGTAGCATTAGGATACAAAGTACCTTGGCTCCAAATATTTAGTAAAATTATCACAAGACTAAGTTCCCAAATATAAGATGAAGCAGCAAAAGAAGGGTTTTAGGAGACACAGAGATGTTACATAAATTAGTGATGTTGCAGGTAGTTAGGTAGGAAGAACAGCCTGGTACCCAACAAGGAGACGGTTTTCAGCGCCGTGAGGATCTGCTCAGGGCAGCTCTGGGTCCGGCTCCGGCTGTGGCTGAGACGGCAGTAGCTCTGCACCCATTTCACCTGCCAGTCATCTCTCGTTTTTGACTCTCTATGTAGCTCCTTCAGCAGTTTCATGGCAAGTGAGAAATTGTGCTATAGAAGAGGGAAAGAGATGTGGTGACATACAGGTGATAACTTAGAAATAAAACTGTTCGACAAAAGTGTTTAACTGGCCTGCTTTCCTTTTTGCATGACACAGCTCATCTTAAAGCAGTGAATCCCTCCTCTACTTAAACTATGTAGGTATGTTTTTATTTATCATGGGGACAGATTCACATTTAAAGTGTACAATTCTGTGTCTTTCAGTCTATTCACAACCATGATGGGCAACCATCACCACTGTCTAGTTCCAGAGCTTCTGATCAACTCAAAAAGAAACCCTTTGTCTGTGAGCATCTGCTCCCCATTACCCTTAGCCATGGCCAATCCACTGATCTACTTTCTGTCTCTATGGATTTACCTATTCTGGACATTTCATGTCAGTGACATCAGTGGTGATTTTTACCTGTCTTCTTTCACCTATCATAGTATTTTCTGTGTTCATCCATGTTACAGGGTGTGTCAGTACTCTATTCCTTCGCATGGCTGAATAATATTCTATTGAACGAATGTAACACATTTTATTATCTATTCATCTACTGACAGATTCTTGGGCTGATTACACCTTTGGCTGTCTTGAATACCACTGTAAACATGTGCCTAAAGACTTCTGTGTGGACACACACTTTCCCTGGGTCACACAGTAACCCTGTTTAACTTTCCAAGGAACCGTCAGACTGTTCTCCACAGCAGCTGCACCGTTTTATGCTCCTGTCACCAGTGTATGAGGGTTCCAGTTTTTTCACATCTTCACCAACATGTGTTACTGTCTCTTTGATTACAGTGGGTGTGAAGTGGTAATTGTGTGGTTTTGATTTGCATTTTCCTAATAACGAATAATGCTGGGCATCTCACGTGCTTGTTGACCATCTGTGTATTTACTTTGAAGAAATGTCTATTTAGATCCTTTGCCCACTTTTTTAGTTGGGTTGTTTTGAGTTTTTGTTGTTTAGTTATAAAGAGTTCACTATGTGTTCTGGAGAGTGGATGCATAGCAGATACAGGATTTCCCAGTATTTTCTCACATTGTATGACTTTGTCTCATCACTTTTTTGAGTGTGTTGAGGCACAGGAGGTTTTAAATTTTGGTGTATAAATGTTGGTTGTTGTGTGGATGTCTTTTAAATCTTTCCTGCCCAAGTTGCAAAGACATTTTCCTCAGACTGGGGCCTTCACAGTTACTACCCTTTCAACTGTGAAGATTAAACCTCTGAGCCGTCCTCATCTGCACCCTGTCTGTCATTACTGCTGTCTCTGGGTTCCTTGTATCACTAACAGAGCATCTCTACCGTTGTTTGCATTCCCACCACCACCTCCCTAGCTTGAGACTTCTCTCCTTCTGCTTTTTCCCTCAGCAGCCAATCTTCCGAACAGCTTCTAACCTAGTCAACATGTTCAGAGCAGACTGCAATTCCCGATTTCTCACCTCCATGATTTTGTTTGAATTTATCCTGTATCTATAACATCTTTCTCTTTTCTTCAAGTGCTAACCCTACGGTTTCCATAAAGCTCCGTCCAAATGCCTCCTTCTCCAGGAAGCCTTCCTACCAGGCAGAATCTCTCTTCTTCCCTGGGCTCTCCTAGCATGGTGACTTCTTTTTTCTTCACCCACCTTGTACTTTTGTTGGGTTGAAGTAGAGCTCTTGTTCTCTTGCTAGACAGTGATCACAGGAGGAGGGAACAGAGCTCTTACTCAGACACTGCTGGGTAGGTACAGTTTCTTAGCTATACTGTGATACTCATCACTACTCAGAACTTCCTCACCACCAAATCCCTAACCTCAAATCACCCCATTATGACCACAAACCCACTCTATTGACCAAATTCCTGTTATGTGTGCTTTATAACCTTAAGACCTCTGGTAACCTTACCTGCCTTCTTTCTGCTTCTACTTCCTTCCATGTACAATTAAGCCGGCCAGCATTTTCTTAGTAAGATCATCAGTTGTCCCTGTGTTATACCCACCTGGCAAAACCACACTCTGGGTGTACTGAGGGCATGCCTTGTCTGCTCCTACACACTTAGAGATGCACTAGAGACATCACCAGCCAGGCCCTCTGTGTGCCCCAACAGTCCTTCCAAGGCTCTCCAGCCCCTCCCCGGAGCCTGGCTCCACTCTCTCAACGTCCTCAGCTCTCCTCCGCTGAATCTCTACAGAGGGCCTCACTGCCGGTTCTAAAAGAGAACAGGTGAGCTCACCCATTCACCTTTGCCTGAATCCTGTCCCCACAAACTCCATGAGAAATCCTGTTTCACCAGTGATGTCCTTGCTCTCTCTACTATTAGGCTTTCAACATCCTCAGTCCCCTCCATCCTAAAAATCAAACTCCTCCCTGAGCCCACTTGCTCCTCTGCATCATGGCTTCCTTAGGAGCAGCCTGTGCTCACTGTCCCCGTATCTCTACCTCCATCTGTTCTTCCACCCATTATGATCTGACTTCTGCTCTAGTGAAATGATTCTCACCAAAGTCAACACAAGCCTCCCACAATGCAAAGGGCATTTCGGTCTCTGTACACCTTAGCTCTCCTGGGGAATGGGCACTGATGATTTCTGCCCCTTCCTGTGGGCTCAACCCTTGGGGTCATCCTCTACTGTCACTGTTTGGTTTCAGCTCCTTTGTGGGCACCTCTCCCTTTGCTCCTCCCAAAGCTATACATCTGTTTTGGCAACTGGTCTTGGTCACCTTATCCACTCCTGACAGTCCACGTGCCAATCACACTCAGACCTCTATTGCAAGCATATTTTTTTCTCCAGAACGATTTCTTGTGTACAAATTATCTCGTATGAATCACAACTTGCTTTTCTTAAATGCCTCACAAATTCAGTATGTCTTGAAATGAATGCACCATCTGCCACACAAAATGGTCCTCCTCCTGCATCCCATCCACCAAACTACACAGGCAGAAGTCACAGAACCAGTCACACTGTCTCATCCATGCTTCCTCCTTTTTCTTGGAGGAGAACCTACATTGGCTCCCCTTATCAATTACATGGATTAATAACAGAAGCTGGGCAACCCTTTGCCCTGCCTTCAATTTTTTCTCTTCGTTACAATCAGAATACTGTTTTAAAACTGTGTATCTGCTCACCTCGATCCGAGGGCTTCCTGCACAAAAAAGCACAGCCGTTAAGTAGGGGCTAAAGTCCAACCGTCATTCCACTCAAAAAACCGACTGCCCTGATCCATTTCTGGGTCTTATGTTATTTCCTCCACCTGTTTCCCCTTCCAATTCCCAACTTTGATATGACATCCTACTCCAGGAGGCTTTCTCTGTTTCCATAAGGCTGGGTCAGGTGTCCTTCCCATGTGACTATCCTTTAGTATTCTTGTATTATAACTGCTTGTCTGTGTGTCTATATTTTATTCAACTTGGTATCTCCAGCACTTAATAACGTGCTTGGTAATGAAAAAAGGCAAAACTCAAATTTCAGTTCTGCTACTTTTGAAGAGTTTCAAAGAGCATGGGCAGGTAAACTGAAATGCACTTAAGGTTTTATGTAATCTTTAGACTAGAACTGTTTTTCTTTCTTCACCTCCAATATTACTGGTATTGGTATCTACCTCTCTTTAGCCCTTATTTATATGTGAATACAGCATGCCATATGAAAGTCTTTTAGCTATCCCAGTCATTCTTACATTACACATTTCTAAGTAATGCACTTGCAGCTCATTTCCTTCCCCACTCTCTTCCCAACCCTTCCCCAGTTTGGAGAAGTCTGAGCAGTAGTAGGGAACATGTACTGCCTCTCCATCTGGCCCAAGCACCCTAACTTCATGCTGAGAAGCCACATGCACTCCTCGTTAGCCATATGCCTTAGAAGATGGCCCCAGATGAAGCAGAGCTAATGAAAAGAATCTTTTTCTGCAAGAAAAAGTTTCTAATTCCAAGAAGATGTAGTATGGAGAAAGGAAGATATGAAACATCCATGGTCATTTCCAACTACAAAGGGTAAGCCTGGGGCTGCTAGAAAGACTCACTACATAATAATCTGAGGACAGGGGTGCCCAGATGGCTTAGTCAATTATGCACCCAACCCTTGATTTTGGCTCTGGTCATGATCTCACTTTGTGGGACTGAACCCTGTGTTGGACTCTGTGCTGACAGCATGGAGACTGCTTGGGATTAGTTCTCTCTTCTCTCTCTCTGCCCCTTCCCCACTCATGTACACTTTCATCCTCTCTCTCAAAAATAAATAAACTTAAAAAAAAAAAAGGAATCTGAGGACAAAATCCGTACGGTAGAAGAGGGTACTGAGGCAGAAAAAGCAGGCTCTTGGTGATAATATAATTCAGAGTATTTGTAAGGTATTTTTTTTTAAATATTTTTTAATTTATTTCTAGGAGAGAGAGAGACAGCGTGAGCAGGGGAGGGTCAGAGAGAGAGGGAGTCACAGACTCTGAAACAGGCTCCAGGCTCTGAGCTGGCAGTCAGCACAGAGCCCGACGCAGGGCTCGAACCCACGAACCACGAGATCACGACCTAAGCGAAAGTCGGACGCTTAACCGACTAAGCCACCCAGGCGCCCCTAATTCAGAGTATTTGAAAGCCAACTCTTCTAGAGTTTATTCATGGGAACGAGAAGATTTCTTTTATTCACCTAGACCGCTCTGGGTTCGGCTTTCTGTTATTTGAAATATAAAAATCCCTATCTGATACAATACTCATCTCAAAGAAAAACCTAGAAACTAGCATTTAAACTTACAGACAGAAATATTAATTATTTCTACTAGAATAACATTCTTTGCTTTATAATAGCAATCTATTAACAGAGGGTCATTAAAAGAGCAAGCTCCCCTAGTATATTCAAATAGGATTTAATAACATAAAAAAGTACGATTTAATGTTTTATATGCCAAAAATAAACCTAAATATATTTTATTTTATAAATAACTTATTTTATTTCCATACAATATGATTTGTAACTAACTGGCAAACATTCATTTTGTTAAACAGGATCCAGTCTAAGACTGGGTTTATTTTCTTTTTAATAACAGAAAGTAATTATTTTCTAATGATTAACAAGTATACAATAAACTTGAGAAGCTTCTGGATAATTTTAAGTGTTTCTTCAGGCTTACTTTCTTTTAAAGATAACAAGAATACTAACTACTCAATTATCTTTGAGCTTCAGATTTTAAGGAAAAGTTAAATTTAAACACCAGCTAATTTAAAAAAATAGAGGACTACAAATATGAGTACTCACCTGCTTTCTTGCACTTTCTACCATCTTCATTTTCATAGAGAACATACAGTTCTTAATCAGAGAGCAGACGCCTTCTCCCTGCTCCTGCACATCCATGCTGTCACCAGGATCTCCATCACCATCCACAGACATACTATGATCATCTGGAGTAAGAATAAGTTTCTCCTCGATTTTGCTGAGAAAGAAACAACTACAAAACAAAAACAACAACAAAACAACAACAAAACAAAAAACAAAGAAAAATGAGAGTTAATGCTGTAGAAATTCTACAGCTATTAAATTTTTGCTCATTTTTTAGAGTACAAATGCACACTCGAGGCACCAGATTTAATATCCATTTTTAATTAACCAACTTTTTAAAAGATATTTTTCTAAATATCATTTATTGCCTACACCTCCACAAAATAAAGCATTTAAGTGCACAATGTTCTCTCCATGAGTGGGTGACATGACCTATGTCAGGTCAGAAGCCACTTATCTTTTCCAGTCTCCCAATCTAAGGTCCTACCCCAAAAGTGAAAAATGTAAAGCAGCATTTTTAAAAAGTTGTATAAGTACTTGATAAGTATTTGAGGAAATAATGAATGAATGAAACATGAATGTTATACTATCAGTATGAGTAAAGAGCCCTGGGCTCTCAGAAATGGGGGAGTGGGGGTGGAGGCAAAAAGGGGAGATGGATAAGTTTTCACAAAGTGAAGTTGTCTTTCTGTTGATAATTAAAACTCTGGATAAAATGCCTAACACGACCACCTGAGATCTCTAAGAGTAAATACAACATGGCAGACTATATATGCAGGGAAGTCAAAGCTGGGAGAAGGTACTGCCATTTGGATGAGTTTCTGGTTTTCTCTTTCTTTTTCCAGTTTTGCCTTGAGGATAACCATGGCTGCTGAGGGTATGTTAGTCTGAATAACTAAAATTCTGACAAGAATCCTGCTGTATTGTGCCCAGAGAAACCTAGAAGGGAGCCTAGACAGATCAAAGGCTGCAGTGGGAATGATCTGATTCTGTATATGAAGCCACACAAGTTTCAGCCTCCCCCTGAAGTATGCATGTGCAAGACTGATTGGAGACAGTGAAGGAAAGACTTGAGCACTCAAATGAGATGTGGATCAAGGTGGCAAGACAGAGTTCACTGTCTAAATCTAACTGAGCTGGCTGCTTGCTAAAGGAATAATTCCTGAGAATTATAAAGAGATTAGAATATACATAAGATAATATTAACAATTTCTAAGATCCAAATTTAGTTGACATGCAAAGAACCAGGAAAATGTAACCATTTTCAGTGAGTAAGACAGTCAACAGATGTCAAATCTGAGATGACCCATATGCTGGAATGATCACACAGCTATTTTAATGACGCTCCAAGAGAACAAAACAAAAACATGAATAATGAAAAGGCAACTATCTCAGTAGAAAATATAAAAAAAAAAGAAAGATAAATGCAAATTTAACAACAGAAAAATCCACTAACAAGACATTCACTATACTGACTTAAATAGAGGAAATGACAATGACTTTGAAAACAGTTTAATAGAAATGATTTAATCTGAAGAATAAAGAGAAAAAGGATTGAATAAAAAATGAACAGAGCTTCAAGGGCATGTGGGACAATGTCAAAAAGTCTAATATATGTGTGATGGGCACTTTACAAAGACTGAAAAATTAGGGAAAAGTATCTGAAGAAACAATAACAGAAAAGTCTCCAAATTTACCAACATAAATGTACAGATTTGAGCAGTTCAGTGAGCTTTAAGCAGGTAACTTCAAAGGAAACTACACCTAAACATATCACATTCACACTGTTGATTACCAATGATAATGAACAAAAATCCTGAAACCAGTCAAGAAGTATGACAGGGAAACAATAATTTGAATAATCATGACTTTCTCTTCAGAAACATGGAGGCCAAATGGTGCTGCTGAGGAGGAAGGAGGGATCCATCCAGAATTTCATATCCACAGCAAATCAAAACACAGTGAAATAAAGATATTGTCCGGTAGAGGAAAACAATATAGGTAAATAATAAAGCTATAATGAATGACAATAAAGATATGGAGATCTACAAACCATCAGGAAAAGAATTCAGAATATTTTTATAGAAATTTACTGAACTACTACTACTAAACAAAATTAGGAAAATAAATGTATGAATAATATAAGTTCAATAACAACAAAAAAAAAAACCCCAGAAACCATAAAACAAAACAAAAGATAGTAATCCTAGAGTCAAAGAATTCTACGACTGCACTGAAATCTTCAAAAGCAGACTCAAATGTACAGAGGAAACAATCAGTGAAATCATCCAGTGAGAGGACAAAAATAAGTGAATGAATGAATGAATAAATAAAAATAAATAAAATAAAATAAATAAAAAACAGAATGAGTGAAGCCAGTCCATGGACTTATGAGGCAGCATAAATGAAACAATATACCCACTATGGGAATCCTAGGAGGAAAGGAACATAAAGTATATTTAAAACAATAATGGCTGAAAATTTCTCAGACCTGGGCAGAGAAATGGATTTCCAGATTAATGAGGCCCAAAGGACCCTAAACAGGTTGAATTCAAACCAGGCTACACAAGACACACTATAAATGAATTGTCAAAAGTCAAAGACAAAGACTTTTGAAAGCAACAAAAGTGACACATCACATACAAGGTAACCTCCATAAGACTAGAAGCAGAGTTCTAAAAAGAAACTTTTTAGGCCAGAAGAGAATGGGATGATATATTCAAAATAGTTAAAGAAAAACCTGTCAGGCGCCTGGTTGGCTCAGTTGGTTAAGTGTCTGACTTTGGCTTACATCATGATCTTGCAGTTTGTCAGTTCTAGGCCTGGTGGAGCTCTGTGCTGTCAGCTTCTGAGCCTGGAGTCGGCTTTGTATTCTCTGTCTCCCTTTCCCTGCCCCTCCCCTGCTTGCTCACTTTCTCTCGCTCTCTCTCTCAAAAATGAAAAAACATTAAAAAAAAAAAAAAAAAAAAAAGCAGGGGCACCTGGGTGGCCTATTCCACTCAGGTCATGATCTCGTGGTTTGTGAGACTGAGCCCTAAGTTGGGCTCTGTGCTGACAGCTCAGAGCTTGGAGCCTGCTTCGGATTCTGTGTCTCCCTCTCTCTCTGCCCAACCATACTCACTACCCTGCTCGCTCTCTGTCTCTCTCAAAAATAAATAAACTTCGGGGCGCCTGGGTGGCTTAGTCGGTTGGGCGTCCGACTTTCGCTTAGGTCATGATCTCGCGGTTTGTGGGTTCGAGCCCCGCGTCGGGCTCTGTGCTGACTGCCAGCTCAGAACCTGGAGCCTGTTTCAGTCTGTGACACCCTCTCTCTCTGACCCTCCCCTGCTCACGCTGTCTCTCTCTCTCTCTCTCCTAGAAATAAATAAAAAAAAAAAAATTTAAAAAAAAAATAAATAAACTTAAAAAAAAAAAAGCAAAGAAACAAAAACTGTCAACCAAAATTATTATACCTGGCAAAACTGTCCTTCAGAAGTAAAGGAGAAATAAATTCCTGAACAATCAAAAGTTAAGGGAGTTCATGACCACTAGACCTGGCTTATAAGAAATGCTAAAGGGGGGTTTTCAAGCAGAAATAAACCATTGCTAATTAATATAAGAACATATGAAGTTAGTACAAAACTCACTAGTAATGGTAAATATTTAGCCCAAGTCAGTTTATCTAATATGGTAATGGTGGTACATAACTCACTGATGCTAGTTTAAAAACAAATGTATCAAAAATAACCTTAACTACAACAATCTGCTATTAGATACCCAATATAAAAATTCTAACATCAACAACCTAGTATGTGAGGGACATGGGGAAGCAAAAGCATAAAGTTTAAAAATGCTATTGCAGTAAAGTTGTTATCAGCTTCTACTAAGGTATTATAAGATATTTCATGTAAGCCTCATGGTAACCACAAAGGAAAGGGCTTAGTAAGTACCTAAAAGATTATAGTCAAAGTATATCCATACAAACAGTCATCAAATCACAAAAGACAGCAAGAAGGAAAATAGATCTACAAAACTGCCAGAGGACAATGGCAAAAACAAGTCCTGACCTATCAATAATTACTTTAAATGTAAATGGATAAAATTCTCCAATCAAAAGACAGAATGGCTGAATGGATAAAATTTTTTAAAAATCCAATAATATGCTACTAAGAGATTTACATTAGCTTTAAAGACAATACTGACGGAGAATGGCTAACGTTAACAATTCAGGCAACAACAGATGTTGGCAAGGAGGATGCAGAGAAAGAGGAACACTTTTGCACTGCTGGCGGGAATGCAAACTGGTGCAGCCACTCTGGAAAAACAGTATAGAGGTTCCTCAAAAACTTAAAAATAGAACTACCCTACGATGCAGCAAATGCACTTACTAGATACTTATCCAAAGGATACAAAAATGCTGATTCAAAGGGGCACTTGCACCCCAATGTTTATAGCAGTACTATCAACAATGACAAAATTATAGAAATAGCCCAAGTATCTACTGACTGATAAATGGATAAAGAAAATGTGGTGTGTGTGTGTGTGTGTGTGTGTGTGTGTATTAATTACTCGGCAATCAAAGAGAATGAAATCTTCCCATTTGCAACTACATGGATGGAACTAGAGGGTATTATGGTAAGTAAAATTAGAAAAAAGCCAAACATCATATGACTTCACTTATATGAGGAATTTAAGATACAAAACAGATAAACGTAAGGGAAGCAAAAAATAATATAAAAATGGGGGTGGGGGTGGGAGGACAAAACATAAGAGACTCTTAAATATGGAGAACAAACAGAGGGTTGCTGGAGGGGCTGTGTCAGGGGGAGATGAGCTAAATGGGTAAGGGGCATTAAGGAATCTACTCCTGAAATCACTGTTGCACTATATGCTAACTTGGATGTAAATTTTAAAATTAATTAATTAATTAATTAAAAAAAACAAAGACAACACTGACTGAGAGTGAGAGCATGGAAAAAGATTTCAAGCAAATGGTAGCCCAAAAAAAAAAATCAAAATATACTTTAAAAATGGTAAAAAGGTCATTATATAATGATAAAGTGGTCAATCCCACAAGAAGATAAAATCATTATAAATATTTATGCATCTAACATTGGAGTACCTAAATATATAAAACAAATACTAAAAAGAAAAATTAGACTGCATATAATAATAGTTGGATACTTTGATATCTCACTTTCAAAAATGGATAGGTCATCCAGAGAATCAGTAAGTAAACAGTGGATGTAAACAAAACTATAGACTACATACCCAAGGCACATGGTTAAATAGATGCAGAAAGAGCATTTGACAAATTCAACACCCATGCATGCTAAAACAAAACAAAACTTTCAGAAAATATGAACAGCAAATAATAGGAAGAGTACTGAAAAACATAAAATACCTACAAACAAATGTATCAAGACACCTAACAGATCTATAAAAAAAAGTCACTGAAATTAAAGAAGTAAAACTTCACTATTTGCAGAAGACATGACACCATAAAGATGCCACCAAAAAACTATTAGTGGTATTATATAAATCAGTAAAGCTGTAGGATATAAAATTAATATACAGAAACTTTTGTGTTTCTATACATTAATAATGAAATAGTAGAAAAAGATGTTACAGAAACAATCCTGTTTACAATTCCATCAAAAGGAGTGAAATACCTAGGAATAAATTTAACCAAGGAGATGAAAGATCTGTACTCAGAAAACTGTAAAACGCTCATATAAAAAATTGAGTATGACATAAACTAATGGAAAATATTACATGCTCATGTATTAGAAGAACCAATATTGGTTTTTTTAAAATTTTTTTTAATGTTTTATTTATTTCTAGGAAAGAGAGAGAGAGACAGCGTGAGCAGGAGAGGGTCAGAGAGAGAAGGAGTCACAGACTCCGAAACAGGCTCCAGGCTCTGAGCTGGCAGTCAGCACAGAGCCCGACGCGGGGCTCGAACCCACGAACCGCGAGATCATGACCTAAGCAAAAGTTGGACGCTTAACCGACTAAGCCACCCAGGCGCCCCAGAAGAACCAATATTGATAAAATGCCCATACTACCCAAAGCAATCTACAGATTTAATGCAATCCCTATCTAAATACCAACATTTTTGACAGAGCTAGGACAAATAACACTAAAATGTGTTATATAACCACAAAAGACCTCAAATAGCCAAAACAACCTTGAGAAAGAACAAAGCTGGAGTCATCACAATCCCAAATTTCAAGACACACTACAAAGCTATAGGAATCAAAGCAGTATCATACTGACACAAAAACAGACACACAGATCTATGGAATAGAACAGTAAGTCCAGAAATAAACTCACACTTACCATATGGTCAATTAGCCTATGACAAAGGAGGCAAGAATACACAATGGGTTAAAGACACAAATGGTGCTAGGAAAACTGGTCAGCTACATGCAAAAGAGTGAAACTGGACCACTTTCTAATACCATACACAAAAATACACTCAAAATGGATTAAAGACCTAAATGTGAGGCCTGAAACCATAAAAATCCTGGAAAATACAGGCAGTAATATCTTCAACAACAGCCACTGAAACATTTTTCTAGATATGTCTCCTCTGGCAATGAAAACAAAAGAAAAACTGTTGGAACACCACCAAAATAAAAAGCTTTTGCACAGCAAAGGAAACAATCAATAAAACTAAAAGACTACCTACTGAATGGGAGAATATATTTGTAAATGACATATCCAATAAGGAGTTAATACCCAAAATATATAAGAGCTTATACAACTCAACACTAATAAAGCAAATAATCTGATTTTTAAATTGGGAAGAGGACCTGAATAGACATTTTTCCAAAGAAGACATATAGATGGCCAACATATAAAAAAAATGCTCAATATCATTCATCATCAGGGAAATGCAAATCAAAACCACAATGAGAGGGGAACCTGGGTGGCTCAGTCAGTTAAGCATCTGACTCCAGCTCAGGTCATGATTTCACGGTTTGTGGATTTGAGCCCTGCGTCAGGCTCTGGGCTGACGGCTTGGAGCCTGGAGCCTGCTTTGGATTCTGTGTCTCCCTCTCTCTGTCCCTCCCCTGCTTACACTCTGTCTCTCTCTCTCTTTCTCTTTCTCAAAAATAAACAGAAACAACCAAAATGAGATATTACCTTACACCTGTCAAAATGGCTAAAATAAAAAAACACAAGAAATAACAAGCATCGGTGATGATGTGGAAAAAAAGAAACCCTCATGCACTGCTGGTGGGACTGTAAATTAACCAATTTACAATTCAATTTCACTGTGGAAAACAGTATGGAGGTTCCTTAAACAATTAAAAATAGCGCTTCCATATGATTCAGCAACTTCACTACTGGGTATCTATCTAAAGAAAATGAAAACACTAACTTGAAAAGATATACACACTCCTATGTTTATTGTAGCATTATTTATAATAGCCAAGCTATGGAAGCAACCCAAGTGTCCACTCTTAGATGAATGGATAAAGATGTAGAGTGTGTGTGTGTGTGTGTGTGCGTGTGTGCGCGCACGTGCACGCGCGCTTGGGCGCGCAAACACACACACACACACACACACACACACACACACACACACACACAGACTGGAATGGAATATTATTCGGGCATAAAAAAGAATAGAGATCTTGTCATGTACAACAAAATGGATGGGCCTAAAGAGTACAATGCTAAGTGAAATAAATCAGAGAAAGACAAATACCTTACGATTTCATTCATACGTGGAATTTAAGAAACAAAACAAATGAACAAAGGACAAACCAGCAAAAAAGAGTCTTAAATACAGAGAACAAACTGGTGGTTGTCAAAGGGGAGGCTGGTGGGGGGCATGAGTGAAATAGATATAGAGAATTTAAGAATATACTTATCACAATGGGCATTTTAAAAAAGAGAAAGAGAAAGGAGAAAAAAAAAGAAACCTAAATAAATAAACCTAGGTAAATGGATGAACTATACACATATTAGAGAACACTATTTTGTCAAGATGGCAACTCCCAAACTTGCTCTATAGTCAAAACAAAATCCCAAACTCTGTGTTTTTGTTTTTGGTAGAAATGGACAAGCAGAGTGGCACCTGGGTGGCTCAGTAGGTTAAGTGTTTTACTCTTGATTTTGGCTCAGGTCACAATCTAATGGCCCATGAGTTCGAGCCCTGCGTTGAGCTCTGCATTGACAGTGCAGACCCTGTTTGGGATTCTGTCGCTCCCCCATCTCTGTCCCTCTCCCGCTCATGCTTGCTTTCGCTCTCTCTCAAAATGAATAAACTTAAAAAAATTGACAAGCAGATTCTAAAATGTATATATAAATATAAATAACCTAAAATAGAAAAAGCAATTTTTATAAAGACAGACCAAGTTGGAGTACGTGCCCTGTCTGATTCGACTTATAAAGCAACAGTAATGAAGACAGCTTGACAAATGAAAAAATATATGCATATATAGAACAGAGCATTCAAAAACAGACCCAGACATATATGGTCACTGATTTTCAAAAAAGGTGCCAAGGCAATTCAATTATGAAAAGACTTCTGAACAATGGGACTAAACAGCCAAAGAAAAAAGTCACCAGAATATGTACTCCCACCTCATACCATCTACAAATATTATCTTCCTTTGGATCACAGACCTAATGTAAGAACTAAGACTACAAATTTCTAGAAAAAATACAGAATAAGTTTGCAAGATGTGCCTGTACCATCAGTTTGAAGGGACTCCTGCTGGACAAATCAGAGAAAATTTGAACATAACTATATTCCATTAAATAAAATTGGAGTCCATGATATTGTATTGATAACTAAAACTTAAGTAAATGAGTAAACAAACAGATGGAGAAAGGAAGCCTCTTGCTTACACTAAGATGTATTCTGATAAATATGAGACAAGTCCTCCAGTTAGAAAATCCTCACCTTGCAACCATCATATTGACACTGGTTTGGGCTAAGAGTCATCTACAGATACAAAACATAGAGGGCTAAATCTTATGAGAAGCAGGATATATGCAGGTTTCAAAGCTCCCTCCCCCCCACTTTTTTATTAGTTGCAAAGAAAAAAAACAGGCTTAAAACAAAAACAGGTATTATACATTAGAACACCAGATAATATTTTTTCTGAGTTCTCATTTTATATTTTCTTATGTATGTATTTTAAGTTTTTATTTTGATTCCAGTTAGTTAACACACAGTGTTATATTAGTGTCAGATGTACAACAGTGGATTCAACACGTCCATACAACACCTGGCACTCATCAAGCCAAGTGCCCTCCTCAGTCCCCATCACCTGTTTCACCCATGTGTCCCCCCCCCACACCCTCGCCCCTGTTAATTCAGTTTGTTCTCAATAGTTAAGGGTCTGTTTCTTAGTTTGCCTCTCTTTCCACCCCCCCGCCTTTGTTCATTTGTTTTGTTTCTTAAATTTCATATATGAATGAAATAATTTGTATTTGTATTTCTCTGACAGGCTAATTTAGCATAGTTTTATTAGCATAATACCCTCTAGCTCCATCCATGTTGTTGCAGATTTCATTCTTGTTATGGCTGACTAATAGTCTATTGTGTATACATACACTACATCTTCTTTATCCAGTCATCAGTCGATGGATACTCGAGCTGTTTCCATAATTAGGCTATTATTGATAGTGTTGCTATAAATACTGGGGTACACGTGCCCCTTCCAATCAGCATTTTTGTTTCCTTTGGGTAAATACTAGTAGTGGAATTGTTGGGTTGTAGGGCAGTTATATTTTTATTATTTAATTAAATTAATTACGTATTAAAAATACTTTTTAATGTTTTGAGACAGAGAGAGTAAGAGAAAGAGAGAGAGAGAGAAGTGTGAGTGGGGGAGGGGCAGAGAGAGAAGAATCCAAAGCAGGCTCCAGGCTCTGCCAGCACAGAGCTCAATGGAGGACTGAAACCCATGAACCGTGAGATCATGATCTAAGCCGATGTTGGACACTCAGCTGACTGATCCACCCAGGCGCCCGTTTTAACTTTTTGAGAACCTCCATACTATTTTGCAGAGTGGCTGTGCCAGTTTTCATTCCCACCAATAGTGTAAGGTAGGGATCCTCACCAGCCCGTTGTTTCTTGTGTTGTTGATTTTAGCTATTCTGACAGGGTGAGGTGGTATCTTACTGTAATTTTGATTTGTATTTCCCTGATGATCACTAGTGTTGAGCATCTTTTCATGTGAGAGACCAGACAATACTTTAACCAGGTAATCAAACTATTACCAGTAAAAAGCACATGGACACCCTGCTTCTAGGTGAAAATGCTTCACTTAAGTAGTAGTCTAACTATGGATATATCACCTGAATCTAATCATGAGAATATACAGACAAACGCAAATTGAGGGACATTCCTCTAAAGTGTCAATGTCATGAAAGATGGCTGCTGAGAAAGTGTTCCAGATTAAGAGGCCCGAAAGACTTATCAGTTAAATGCAGTATGAGATTATGGGCTGGATATTGTCTTCGAAGGGGAGAAAATGCTTTAAAGGACACTAATGGGGCAACTGACAAAACTGAAATTGGGGCTGTATTAAAAAGGGAAACAGTGAAATTATTACTTCACTGACATTATATAAGACCATACTCTCTTAGGAAATGCATGCTGATAAAGAGATACATACATGCAACTTAACTTCAAGTGGTCCAGAACATAATTATGTATGTGTAGAGAGAGAAAATAAAAAAACTAAGGTGGCAACACGTTAAAAATATTTGAAAACAATGAACTGCATAAAAGGTACCCAGGGAGGTTCTACTTTTCTTTCAACTTTTCTATAGATAAGAACTTAAAATAAATAGTAACAAAAAAAGTACAAAAAATAAAAAATAAAAACAAAACAAAGAAACCACCTATCATAGCAGAGGAAATAGGATATAATGGCAAGAACACTACATGGCGGCCACAGCCCTTGAGTCCTACTTACTGTGTATATTTGCACAAAATAATTCACAACCTCTCTGATCTGAAATACACCTCTGAAATACATGGCTGGTGTCTGCCTAGGATTACCCAGGGTTGCCACAGGGCAAGGAAAAGCTGAGCATATGAAGAACTCAAATCTGGTAAAGTGATACATACAGTTATGAAACAGTCAGGAGGGAGGAGGCAGGAAAGTCAAAAATCCAATTATAACAGAATAATAAAAAAAAAAATCACTAGTGATAAAAAAAAAAAAATCCCTAAAATAATTATTTTCTTTGCTGCCATTTGAGTTGCTACCATTGGGCCCTGACACAGAGGCAGATGGACCACTGGCCCCGCCGCTCCCCTGTTTTCTCTCACTGCCAAAATCATGTTCATAACCAACTTCCCAGCACACAGTGAATTCTATGTCAGTGGGCAGCAATTCCCTTGCAAGGGATAAGTTGGGACAAAGGACACACTGCTGACACGGAGAATTTTATGAGAACAACATACATGGGAAATGAGCAAGATGAGTGTGATCTACATGAGACTCAAACCCCACAGTTTCCTAAACAGTAAATTTGGAGAAAAACTGCCATCCTGGCAATTTCATAAAAATCCATATTCAATCCATAAAGATCACATCTTGGGGTCCCTGCATGGCTCACTTGGTTAAGTGTCTGACTTCGGCTCAGGTCATGATCTCCAGGTTCTTGAGTTCAAGCTCCATGTCACCTGGAGCTCGCTTCAGACTCTGTCTCCCTCTCTCTCTGCCCCTCCCCCACTCACACTCTGTCTTTTTCTCTCTCTCTGAAAAATAAACATTAAAAAAAAAATCACATCTTACCGATTTGTGATAATGTCATCCCAGATGTTCATTGGGTCCATTTTAGCATCGGGGTATCTGTTCGTCCAGGTTTTTAGAAGTCTCTTAAGGGGAGCTTGAGATGATAAATTACCTAAAAATATTAGAAAATGGCTATATCCACAGCTCAATGATAAGAGCAACTTACAAAGTAGGGCTGCCATTAGTAAATAAAAACTTAATTCAAATTTCTTGACCAAATTAAAAATGTTTGTTTTGTCTTTCACAACAGGAACACAAAATTACCATAGTAAATCTAATACAGATTACCACTACAACTCAAATTTCTTAAGGACACAGAGTAAAAATGGGGAAGTAAACATATTCAGTTTTTACATTTGGCACAGTCCTTCATCCATAATTCCCAAGTCTACAAAGCACTGAAGCCTGAAGTTTTCATAGGGCTACAGCAAAATCTTGTTGGCAAAATCTGACTGAATCAGCGTAGGACTACTTATATTATAGTCTTGTTTATGCAATTTATGTGAATATTCACCACGTATGCCGTAGACACATCATTGCACTGAATGATGAGTACTGCCTCAGGCCCTGGTACATAGACAAGGTTACATGGTAATAATAATGACCAAAGCAATCTGGACTCAAGAGATTCATGACAACCCTCATGAAATCTAAATTTCACTTTGCTAATGTTTAAAGCTTTAGTTTCTTCCTGTTGGCGGGAAAGTAGTGGTTAAGAACATAAGCTTAAATCAGACAGTCCTGGTTTCAAAATCAGGATCTTTCACATATTAGCTTAGGTAAGTTATTTATGAAGTGAAAAAAAATCCACCTCTCATAACGCTGTCATAAAAATTATATATTATAGAAAAAAGATTAACCTAAGTCCTGGAAAGTAGAAAACAAAGAATAATCTGTCATTAATAATATTGGCTTAAAAAAGAATTCTCCAAATTTAAAGTAGAGAACAATTAGTTGTAGATATATATGAGTACCAATTTTTATTAGTATTCTAAGAGTGTCTTTCATAATTATTTTAAATTATTTAGCACACAAATTGAAATTCCAATTTATAACTAAGATATATTACCGTTGCAAAGATGTACTCTTTGCTTTGAGTGGCCTCCCATAGTTTCCAGTATAAAACCTACTTGTTTGTGGCAGAAAGACCTTCAGGGTCTGCACACTGCCACCACAGCTTCCCCTCCCCTCAGGCCAGGGTATGTGGCGCCCAGTCACTGAAATTCCATGTGGGCTTTCAATAAGGCAGGTCCTCTATGAGCCTCTCTGCTTCTCCCACACTCAACTCAGGCCCTTTCTCCAGGCGCTCCTGCACCGTTCAGTCCAGGGAAGATTCTGTGACACATATTTGACATGGGAAATCCCTGTGCCTCAGTAAGGGTCATACCGTGGAGGGATTACCCCACTTTTCTGGAAGCTTCTCAGTATCTTTCACTTGGCTTTGCATCCCCAGTGCCTAGAATAGTGCTTGTCCATTTTAAACATTTATTTCAATGACCTCAAAATATGTATCTGTAGCACAAACTCAAAGTATTTTCTAACCCATACATTCAGAAACATGGACTTGCACAAAGCAAAATAATCATACCAAAACCTTTCCATAATTACAAAGGAAAGAAAGGTAGTCTAAAAAAATTACCTTGTTTGCTTATAAAACTGATGAACTCCTGAATTTCTATAATAGTTTGTACAGACTGCAATTTGGTGAGTCTACTTCTGTGTAAGAGAACATCAATACTCGAGTAATTCTAGAAAAAAGATATTTACATTGTTTATATATCAATTTCCTACTTTAAATTTTAATACAGCTCCCTAAAACATGAAATACAGCAACTACCTTACATCAATTACAAAATGTGTCTCAGAGTAGTTAATAATTAGCTCATAGATACAATTAACAAATGGTTTAAATTTTTAAAATTAATTTAGGTTTTTAATCACATTTTGGCTCAAGGAACTCAATAAAATCAATACAATTGGGTTATTATTGCCTCTATTCACCACTAGTTTTCAAAAATCACAACATCCTATAAAGTAAATCTACTACAGAAGCCAATTCCTTCTTCTCCAGTAAACTCCTCTTGAGTGTACTAAACAAATTCAAAAATTTTTTTAAAATAAAGATAATGAATGAATATGCTTCTATGATCAATATCATACAATGACAAATGTTAATAGGTTCTATAAAGACACTGACTTTAAATACAAATATCAGAAGATTCTCATAAAAGCAAAAAGGAAAGAAGGCATAAAGGAAAATGAACAGGGAAGATTAGTTCATATCTTCCACAAAGCAACTAAACTTCCATTCAGCCACTCTAGATGAAAAGTCTACTCTCACGTGTTCTTTAACAACAAAACAATGTGTTAAGTAACTTGACTTTAAACAAAATCTCGGAAGAAACAAAATAAAACCTAAGGAAAAACATAAAACAAACAAACAAACAAAAGGAACTTCTTAAACAGAAAAAGGGATTAAAAATGCATTAAGACAAAGCACAAAGTGAAGAGATTTTAGAAGAAAGTTTTTGCTTTTTGATTTTTTTTATTCATGAGTTTACTGACTTGAAAATTTCATAGAAATGGTACATTTCAGATTGTTGTATCTGTATTACCTGCATAAAAATATGAATGCAATTTTCTATATAATATTTGGCTCTATCGACATCATCTTGTAAGATGTAAAGAAGACTCAATTCCTGACTATAATGCAGCTCAATGAGAGCCTTCTGAAGCTCCTTCTTCACAGCTTCATCAATAAATGTCAGCAGGGACTGGTCAGCCTCCCCATGAAGAAGTAACTTCAGCTTGCTGCGGATCATGTAAGGTAGATAGGTCTCCTAAGGAAGAGAAGACTCCACTTGTAACTTCAGAAAGCCAATATGAGTATTTTATTACTGTAACATCCTCTGGTATAATTGTATAGGTCAACATTTAGATCTCAAGTGGTGATGTTTTATGTTTCAAACCTAAAACTACAATTTTCAGGACATGTTCACTTAAAATTATTGATTTTGTAACCACAAAATACACATGGACATGAGGAGCTACTTTTAGCTGAAAGATCACTGGATGTTACGTACAAGTGAGGAATCTAGAAGCACAGCCAAGACAGCTGCATTTGAGGGGACCAAGTAACCAGGTGAGTTGCTTCCCTCCAAGAGTTGGGGTGATCCCACAGGAGGGGAACTGTCGCACTCCAGGGGTAAGGGCTACCCTAGTGTACCCTGTGTCCCAGGGCAGAGACACCAAGAAATATTCTTCCATGTCGTCATACTATGAATGCTAATGTTTATTTTTAAATGCATCCCACTTATTTGGAAAGGGCTAGCCAAAAGTGGTAAGAGACTTAACAATAGTATGGAGTTGTTGGGGGGAGTCAGGTTATACAAATGTCCTATGCTTTACAACCAGTACTTTGTTTCTGAAAAGTTTTAAACAACTTCATTAATTAGAAAACAGTTGACCATCTAAAATATTGATCTCAGTGACCTCAAAAAGTAATTCTGCCCACCTGATAAAATGTTTCACTCCACATTTTATTTAGATCTGGGGGGTTTTCATTGTCAACACTGACTATAGAACAGTATGCCAATGATTTCCACTCAGCAAGCTGGTTGTAACAGTCGAGGGATGCAAGTTCCCAAAAATCCTTCTCAGCTTCAGTAGGCTCACCATCTTCCCACTCTTGTTTATTGAGAGCCTTGTGAGGAAAAGTTCATAAATTTATTTTACAAAGTTGGAAGGAATATAAATGAAAACATTTGTATTATAGGTAGTAAAATACTCATGCTAAAGGCAATCATTTTCAGATTTATGACAAGGGGAGAGAAAACAGAGTAACACTAAAGAAAAAAACCCAAAAGAAACCTCAGAAGAACAAATCAACATAAAAACCAAAAGGAAACTATTTCTCTGAGAAACTTACCAATGAAGCCAATTAATAAACTGAAGATTCTGAATGACGCAGAATTTTATTTAAATCAATATTGTGGATTATTTACTACTTAAAGAGTTCTTAGATTGAAAATTAGAAAATAGGATGTTTACAGAAAATTGCAAAGGACTTTACAACCTGGATTGCTTGTTCAAGAATCTCATAGGTCACGGACTCTGGATTTAAACCACTTGCTAAACATCTATACCTACACAGCCACTGGCAACTCAAAATACAAACTGTACAAAGCTGAACTTACAGCTATCTCTTTTATTTTACCTATCTCTTTATAAAGTTTTTACTTACTGAAGGAAAACAATCTACCCTAAGAGAAATCATATAGTAACAGCAGACACTGAAATAACATCTTAACAGTTTTAGAGTATCTGGTATGAAATGCTTTCTTTTATTCAAAGATGTTTTCTCAAAAAAAGTAAAAGATAAAGCAATAGTTATTTCACATTTGGTTATTATGAACTATTCTTTGCTACTAATTTTTGTGTCAAAACTAAGGAATAAAGTTGAAACATTACGAAACTCTAAATTCTAAAGGTAACAGTTTTTCCAATCAGAAAACAAAAGTGCTTAAGCAATTGACATATTTGCTAGAAATCAATTTTACCTCATTATACTGTTTAGCAGCTTCAGAATAATCACTTCTTGCCTCTGCTAATACCGCATTCTGAGTGACTTGCTTTGTTCCTATCTGACTACTAAAAATACTACGAAGGACGTCATATTCTCCAATTGATCTATACAGTCTAAAAAACCAAAAGAAAGTCCAAATCAATGAATATGTCAATATTTTTAAAGTTTTTATTCTAATGAAATGATATTAAATCCAGATGTCACATTATGTTAGCCAAAAAGGATACATGTTAGTTTTGTTTTATAAAAGTATAAAATCTTATGCACTATGCAGTCACCATTAGGTTAACTACTTTAGTCACACAGGATCATTCTAAAGTGCATTTAAAGTGAAATCTAGGGGCGCCTGGGTGGCTTAGTCGGTTAAGCGTCCGACTTTCGCTTAGGTCATGATCTCGCGGTTTGTGGGTTCGAGCCCCGCATCGGGCTCTGTGCTGACTGCCAGCTCGGAGCCTGGAGCCTGTTTCAGTCTGTGACTCCCTCTCTCTCTGACCCTCCCCTGCTCACGCTGTCTCTCTCTCTATCTCCTAGAAATAAACAAAACATTTAAAAAAAAAAAAATAAAGTGAAATCTAAAAATACCATTAAGTTTACAATGGATAAACTATCTCATTAAGTAAGACCATTCTATGTTAATCTATTATATTAACACTGCACATATCAGGGGGTGACCTATTTGAAATCCTGTCTAGACCTAAAATTTGGGACTTAGTCAAGAACTCAGAGTGAGTAAAAATTAATCCTAGTCCTAATAAGGCCATGTTTGAATCCACATTCTATGGGTCATCTTGATTTTACTGACAAGTAATTTTCTTAGAGCCTTTCTATATGCTAGAGCACCCATTCTTCTCCTCACATTAACAAAAATCTACTTCACCCCTTCAACCAAACTTCCTCTGTTAAGATACTCTCAAGTAAATTTTTAATAAGTTTGCTCCCTTCTCCTAGAATTTTCCCCTATCTTTAAAGTTTCAACACAATGTTATCTCTTCCTGATGCTGCAGTCATCTGGCCAGCCAGGAAGGACTGCTTCCTTCCTGGCTTTCCTGCAGTTTGGTCCTTACCCAGGTATGAAATCTCATGTACTTATTACATCAAAAAAGCCCCACGGGCTGTCTTAGAGCCTAAGGATTCCAAATTTAGATAAATGTCTAGTAGACATGGCCCTCTCTTTGTCGTGCTCATATGGATAACAAGTCAGAGGCAGAGGTGGGGAGATGGGAGATTGGACAACAGCTCACAGTCCAAGAGCTCAAGAGGAGATGAGAACTACAAACATTTTTCAGTAACTAGAAAACAGATCAGTCTCAAATCCACCTTGCACTGGCCGCACAGTCCCGGGAAGATACACCCTATAACATGGGTCAAAATGATGACCCAAATCATCAACAGGCAAAATCATATTCTCAATATATAAAATATGAGGAAGTGTTAAATAAAGTTAGAAAACAGTTTTTAAAGTTTAGACTCTTAAAAGTTGTGTGCTTCATTCACCCAGCAAATACACGAGTTTCTCATTCTCTGAAAATATTAAATATACAAAGTGTTACTGACTATTCACTTACACACCTGAAACAACAGGATAAAAATAGAATCAGTATTAGCCAAGATGCACCCTCTGTTGCCTCTCAGAGAGAACTCACCACCTTCCATTTTCTGTTATGGTTAGTTATGCATGAAAGTACATACATTTCCTCCTGGTTGGCTAGTTTTTGGAGTCTGGGAGACATGTCTAATTCTTCTTAGCACCTGACACAATGTCTTTCTTGTTCACAAATAATGCTCCATTAAGAAAATTGAATGATGAAAATTTTATCACGAAAATGATAAAAATCGTATCATATAGATATGAATGACTATAAAACAATGAATTCCTCACCTTTACTTTTATTCTCTTTTTTCCTAGAATCTGAAGATCTAAAAATCAGCACTAAAAAATAGAAGTTCAAATTGAATTTTAGCCTAATCTAACATTCTTCTCATAATTAGGCACTGGCTTTCTTATAATGAAACAACAAGTAAGGAAAAAAATCAGACATAATGAAAATGTCATAGAATGACAAAATGGAACTTGATTTTCCCAAATAAATAAAGTAGTTGGATTAAATTGTCTATAAAAGTTTGAGTCCTGCTGAAAATAATAACGTTTCCTCCATTCAGTTTAAATAAAGCAGTAAAAACATAAAACTATAAGTAACAGCCACACTTTACAGGAAACAACTTGGTAGATAACACCCTGCATCCAAATGGACTGTGTACATTTCATTAATGTTCTCTTTCCTGGAGCAAGACATTCCTTGTTGTGACAACTATTCTTAACTCATGGAATGCCACTTAGCCAGAGGGATTTTTCAAAAAATTTCACGAAAGTGTTACCATCAACTTTATTTGCTCATTTTCTGCCAAAATGAAAAGATTTTTCTAAATTACTTTAGTCAAATTCACTGTTCTCCCAACAGTGTGGATCACAGAGCTTACTTAGCAAGTTCCATCCATCTGATGACATCAGGTGGGAGGCGAACCCTCCCCTGACACCGCTTGGTGGGGGGCTCTGGTGGCAGCAGGTGCAGCAGGGCCTCCTCGAGCAGGCGGATGCCCACAGGCTGCTGCAGGCTGGCCAGGCAGCCAGCGCTGACAGAAGCTGGGCTGAGGCTCAGCAAGTCTGTGTGCTGGCAACTGATTTCCTACAAAACCACAAACACATGCGGCCATTTAGCCTGGGATACTCTGACCGTATCTTCACAAGTAAGTAACTCGTTTTACTAAACATTAAAGAACATTTTGACGTAAGTAGTGATATAACCAAAAATTTGTGTCATTCTATTAACAAGATTTCTTCAACATTCAAGTTGCTCAAAGGAGGAAATGGCTTTTGATTTTTGCACTTCCAATTCAGAGATTACTTTAAAGAAAAGTACTAGTAAAATATGAACAGTTATATACTCTATATATCCAAGCATCGATTGTGGTTTCCAGAAATATTTAGCCAGAGTAGGTGAGAAAAGCAGCTGAAACATTTCCTCCATTACTCTAATTAACATCTTTTTTACATCTCCTTCCCCTCAGGGGCTAACTTATTCACAAGGATATTGAATAAGAGGATTTCAGGAATTATTATATTGGCCTTTACTTTGTAACTCTCAGTTTGAAACTCCTACATACAACAGTAAAAAATAAACTACAAATAAACAGTACAGCAGGGGCACCCAGGGGGCTCAGCCATTTGAGCAGTCAACTCTTGATTTCAGCTCAGGTCATGATCTCACAGTTCGTGGGGCCAAGCCTCACATTCTGCTCTGTGCTGACAGTGTGGAGCCTACTTAGGATGCTCTCTTCCCCCTCTCTCTATCCCTACCCCGCTCACATGCACATGCGCACACACGCTCTCTCTCAAAATTAAATAAATTATAAAAAAAACATTTGATTTAAAAAAAAAACAGTATGACAGCATCTTCATTAAAACACAGCTGAATGTATGCATATAGTCCTTGTGTGGGTGTGTACGTCTGTGCATGCATATAAATGAGGGATCTGGAAAAGACCAGAAAGACTGTCCCCCCTAAGACACTTCCACACCACCTCCTCCCAGCTGTGCAAATGCATGGACCACTTACTAAGTCTAACCAAGTCAGCTTAATTTCTACATTAGGGGTCTTGAAAGCAAGCTAGCAAACAAAATGTCTATTAGAAGGAACTAGTGGTACAAGAAAGCAAATCCACATAAAATTGTTTCAATTAAGCCTCAGTCTTAGTTGAGGTGTCAGATTTTGAGATAACATCATGCTAATTTACAGAAACCCTGAGTTACACAAGACTATTTTAAAATAAATATACTTTTAATTTTTAAGGACTCATTTCATTCTATAAATATTTCTTGAATGCATTCTATATTCCAGACACTGTAGTAAACAGTGGTGTCACTGACATTAAGATTTATTCCTATTTGTCAATAGAAATCTTTTGTGAAATAGCTGTAAATAAGTAACAACTATTACTGGAATATTATTTCTTTATATATAAATACATTCTCATAGTTTAAGTAAGTTCTGTAAGTTTGCTTTTAAGAAGATCGACTACTCTGTAACAGTATCACTTTACTTTATAAAGAGTGATTGCTAAGCCAAAAAACCAACAGCTGATTGATTTCACTTCTTATAAATTCCAAAAGACAATAAAGTAATAAAGTCTAATTTTTAAAATGTTGCCTGGCTACTGGAATTAATAACAATATTCTTTTGTTTTGACCCTTATCTCTGGTATGAGGTGAAGGTAAGGGACATTTCTTCATTTCAAATATTCCATAGTTCTGGGGCGCCTGGGTGGCTTAGTTGGTTAAGCGTCCGACTTTCACTTAGGTCATGATCTCACGGTTCATGGGTTCAAGCCCCGCGTCGGGCTCTGTGCTGACTGCCAGCTCAGAGCCTGGAGCCTGTTTCAGTCTGTGACTCCCTCTCTCTCTGACCCTCCCCTGCTCACGCTGTCTCTCTCTCTGTCTCTCTCCTAGAAATAAAAAACAAACAAACAAACAAAACCAAATATTCCATAGTTCTTAAATAGAGGTTTACACATAAAATATCCTCAGTAAGAGTTTTGTAAACAAAGTCCAAAAAAGTTTTTTTAAAGTTTATCTGTTTTGAGAGAAAGAGAGGGAGAGAGAGCAAAAAAGAGAGAGAAATCATCCCAAGCAGGATCCACACTGTCAGTGCAGAGCCCAATGCAAGGTTCAAACTCACAAGCCAGATCATGACCTGAGCTGAAGTTAGATGCCCAACCAAGTGAGCCACCCAGGAGCCCCAAGAAAGTTGGAATTTCATATAAAGTTCAAACAAGCAATGAATAGCATAAATGTAGGGCACCAAACTAACATCTGTTTGCCAGTCACTGACTGGGATAGAGTCAGGACAGTCTGACAAATACAGGATACACGACAGACAATAAACTCATTCTGGGATGTCCTGGTGGAGCAGTGGTATCTCAGAGAGATACTATGTCTTGCTAGAACAAGAAGTCACAGAAATGCCATGCCAAATGTGCTACAATGTCATGGAGAGAGGGAAAGCAACTGTAGTTTCAGAAGTGAACCACAAACAGCTGGAAGAGCAAATGCGGCAGACTGCAGCACTAACTTGCATTCATACTGCTTTTTCCAAAGGCAATGCCAAACTGCAAGCTCTAGAGCCAGCAGAAGTCATTTATTTACTCAATGATGTTAACGATGCTCCCAAACAATAATGAAAGAAGCAAGCTTTTAAAAATAAATATAGGGACAAAACTAGGAATTCAGACTTTAACAAATCACTTTAGAATACAATGTAAAGACAAACTTCTTTTGAAATACTGACTGATTCAATGCAATTTCTCAAATCTTATCTTTAGTGTAGCCAGGAGAAAAATAATAAAGGAATTCGACTTGTAAATTATAAACCAATAAAAATAGAATATATAAAAAAAGAAACTACATTAATAGTTCTGTGCTACATCAGAAAGAACAAACCAGGAACACCAAGTATTTCATCTCGGGGAATAATTACCCAATTAGTTTGGAAACCAAAACTACTGATAAATAATATCAAATAACATATATTTTATTTAAAGCTTACTTGTTTATTTTGAGAGAGAGCGAGCATGAAGCTAGGAGGGGCAGAGAGAGAAGAAGAGACTCCCCAGCAGGCTCCATGCCTTCAGTGCAGAGCCTGATACAGGGCTCAGTCATATCCGGAGCCAAAATCAAGAGTCAGATGCTTAACTGACTGAACCACCCAGGCACCCCAAGAACTACTCCAGGGATGTTACTAGTTACAAAAATATTAAAATGAATTGAAAAGATGTTCCATTAGGAGCACCTGGGTGGCTCAAATAATAAACTCTCAAAATAAATAAACTTAAGAAAGTTTTTAAAAAAGGTTTTCCATTAGGGAATCTGTAATGACTGTGTTTTGAATGACAAAGCAAACACTTCTTACATGGAAAAAGTAGCCTTCCACAAGCATGCTTAAGTAGTAACTGAAGGTATGCCTATATTAACAACTGCTCAAACTGTATTTATTGCCTTAGAATGTCCTCTGACCACTGCACCTAAAACATCATCACGGTACACAGCCACCCTGATCAAGAGGCTGTCTCCCTCCCTGCTTCATTACTACCCTATATTATTTCAGTACTTCTGTAGTACTCGAGTTCTAGGACACTGAGTACTGTGTTATGTTATCTCCTGTGTTGTCTGTTTATCATCTGTCGCCCACAATAATTCTAGGAGGACAGAGATTTGTGCCTCTTCCATCACTCGCTCTCCCCACAACTTAAAACAAAGTCAGGAATGTGCTCAATCAACATCTCTTAAAGGCTCTCATGAGGCAGGAAATAATTTGGGGAAATAGTACATAAGGAAAAACTACTAACAACATACAGGATTTAATCAAAACATGAAAGGGACTGGCATATTAAAGATCAGAACACTTGTACACCAAAGCTGATTTCTAATTATCCTGTCATATATAACCCTTTTTTTTTTAATGTTTATTTTTAGAGAGAGAGAGAGAGACAGAGCGTGAGCAGGGGAGAGGTAGAGAGAGGAGTGGACACAGAATCTGAAGCAGGCTCCAGGCTCCGAGTTGTCAGCACAGAGCCTGATGCAGGGCTCAAACCTATGAACTGTGAGATCGTGACCTAAGCTGAAGTTGGAGGCTTAGCCACCCAGGCACCCCTATAAGTTTGTTTTTTAACAAAACTTCAAATAAATTATACCTCCTCAGAGAAGAGGGAATCATAGAGAATACATCTAAACTGTGAAACACTTTGTGCTCCGGCCTGTGGACCAAACGAAGTTATCAGGACACAGTCATGTCATGCATGATAAGGCATGTTCATGAAGCACACATGTGGACTCTTACCTGGATACAAGAGACAAAAGGTGGAAAGAAAGAGTAAGTGGTGTTAAGAAAATGATTGAAGTCCTGGAGCAACTTCTGGGTAATGATGTTTTTTTCAGACATGGTCTTGTGTTTATCCACCTCTTTTATAATTCCAGAAAACAAGCTGCCAAAGAGCTGTTTTGCAATTATTGGGTCTCTCTGTAAAATATTCAAAACAGGCAAATTAGGATCTGAAGTAAAAATGCTGTAATTCACTAATACCATCAGAGCTTTATTTGAAAATACAATCTGCTGCAAACATATCTAATTTACATCCCAATTTTGTTTAGAAGGTTTATTAGGCACTGACATGGGGAGGGTCTGAAAAGTAACCAAAGAGATCTGTGGTAGCATGATTCTGGACCCAGAAACACATGAGCTGCTTAGTTTCACACGGAGACACAGCCTAACTCCTGAGTGAATCTGGACCTTCAGATTCCGTATCTTTAATGTGGGGATAACAGAACACATCTCAGGGCTGTGGTGAGGATCAGCCAAGATAATACACATCAAGTGACCAGTGCAGTAATTGGTAATCGATAAGATCTTCAAAGAGGTACTACCCTCACCTCAGCATCATTGCAAAGCCTAAGAGAAGTATGTGAAAAGCTTAAATAAAATGCCCGTTTAAAATTTCAAAGTCCCATAACAATTTAAACTGTTAAAAACCATCAGCAGCTGGGGCGCCTGGGTGGCTTAGTCGGTTAAGCGTCCGACTTTCACTTAGGTCATGATCTCGCGGTTCGTGGGTTCGAGCCCTGCATCGGGCTCTGTGCTGACTGCCAGCTCAGAGCCTAAAGCCTATTTCGGAGTCTGATTCCCTCTCTCTCTCTGACCCTTCCCTGCTCACGCTGTCTCTCTCTCTCTCC
Organism: Hyaena hyaena; assembly: GCF_003009895.1. Classification (NCBI taxonomy): domain Eukaryota; kingdom Metazoa; phylum Chordata; class Mammalia; order Carnivora; family Hyaenidae; genus Hyaena; species Hyaena hyaena. The sequence goes on along the minus strand of NW_024082051.1, from coordinate 248,205 downwards.
TAGAAATAAATAAAACATTAAAAAAAAAACCCATCAGTAGCCATTTTTGTGCTTTCATGTTTGGTGGGTTCAGCTCTAACAGCATGCTACCTGTAAGGCCATCTTTTACGGCTTTAACCCTCACACTCCACGACCACAGGAACATTACCCCTTATCTGTGCCTATGACAGCAGTACTAAGAACAGTCTCTGGCATGCAGGGTCTGTATTTTTTAAATGAAGCCATGAATGCATGAATAAAATTTAAAATTATTTTACTTGAGAAAACTGTCTGAATAAAAAGTACAATTTGATTTGCTCTTTGTTATTTGTTTTAAGTAATGTATTTGTCTTATAGAAAGTTACATGGTTACAATGTAAAATATCAGAAAATACAGATTAGGAAAAAAGAAGAAAATAAGTATCACCTGTAATTACACTCCATGAAAACAGTTACTACATGCCTCAGCTTGGTCATTTAGGGATGTGCACACATCTACCATTTGCTAACTTTCCACCTCACCTGTGGCAGACAGGCTCCCAGGTCTACAACCCCAATTCTTAAATCTTATGCCCAAATTCCCTCATTTCCTGGGGAGTCCCAGATGCTCCTGCTGTTACAATAACACAGTGATGACTAAGATAAATAACGGCTTCAGAGCAACAGAAAGCTGCTGCTGATCTGCCGTGACAGCTTATTCTCTCACATGCAAGAGAGAAAGATGAAGGGGAGCCCCCGGGACGGCGGAGGAGGGCTTGTGTGTTCGGTCCACAGCTGCACCTCAGTGCTTATAACAGTCCCTGGCATCCACATATAACAGTTGAATAAATAAAGTACTACTGGAATTTGAGAAATATAAGGAAACACATTCTTCCTCAAAGAACAGAAAAAAAAATAGTCATTTTTTGGAAACAATATTTATCACCTTAATTTTTTCCAAACACCAATGAGATGAACTTACTTGGACATGGGTCTCTAGCAGCATCAGGCTTGTGACCTGCTACCATCGGTACACACCACACACCTCTCCGACATGGGCAGATGCAAATGTGCCCAGGGGAGCAGGTGGCAGCATCATTTCTGAGGCAGTGATGTGAAAACCTGTGAGCAAGGCACTAGAAAAACTGGGAAATAGTGGAGGTGAAGAAAAGTACAGGGCCAGGCACCAAAACACAGGGGTGGGCCTGTCTTAGTTCCACACCCGCCAAGGCATATTGTGTTAAATCATATTGTTCACTCTTTGTTAACCTTCAATTCTTTATCTGTAAGTATGTATAACAACAGCCTTTATGTCACAAAATCAGTGGAAGTATCTAATGAGACAAATGTGAAAGCACTCCGAAACAAACAAGGGATCTTGTTTGTTTGATAGTGGTTACATGAGTGAGTGTGTACAATTGCAGTCTCTCTCTCTCTCTCTCTCACACACACACACACACACACACACACACACACACACACACACACGAATGCAGGGAAAAATGGTAAGACCACAGCCCCGTTAATACTGTTGTTCTAATGTCAATTTCTAGATCGAAATAATGTATTCCAGTTATATAAGATACCACCAGTGGGGATGAAGGGTACATGGGACTATGTACTATTTTTTATTTTTTTAATTTTTTTTTAAATGTTTTACTTATTTCTAGGAGAGAGAGAGAGACAGTGTGAGCAGGGGAGGGTCAGGGAGAGAGGGAGTCACAGACCGAAACAGGCTCCAGGCTCTGAGCTGGCAGTCAGCACAGAGCCTGACGCGGGGCTCGAACCCATGAACCGCGAGATCATGACCTAAGCGAAAGTCGGATGCTTAACCGACTAAGCCATCTAGGCGCCCCAGGACTATGTACTATTTTTGCAAATTCCTGGCAATCTTTAATTATTTAGGTTTAATAAAAAGGTTAAAAAAGAATAAAAGGCTATGCAGATATAAATGTAACATTGGTTATGAAAATTTAATTACATAAAATATGGCATTATATTTTAGCACCTAGCAAAATGCCATATGCTCTCAATGCCATATAATACTCTTCAATTTTAAAAATTATTTTGATAAAAGTCAAATGAATCTTAATTAGCCTTTTAGAGAATATGTACCTGTTTTTGTCAGAGAACTCGGCTAGAAACTTCATTCACTCTCAATACTTGTATACCCTAATGACTTAGAAAAATATTTCCAATCTTCTGCTATTAAGAAAATTAACAGACAAGGAAGAACACTAATCCCACCTATAAACTGGTACTCTCTGGATTCCCCCACCACCATAAGGATCCTGTAAAAGCAATGATTTAAGTGGCTTAGCACTTTATAATAATTTTTTATACATTATTTCACTGACCAACATTAGTGATAAGAAAAATAGATTTTGCTCCTGACACAGTGGCTCAGAGCATTAAGTGTCCTGACAAGGACCCTAACTGCAGGGCTATCTTCTAGACGACTCTAAGTAAGTTGCACCTATGAAAAGAAGCTTTATGGCCAAGACTTGGACCAGCGTCTTTAACCAAATCCATTGTTTAAGACAAATCAACACCTCAATTATGTTGTAGAATAGCATCAACCAGTTTTTCTTACACACAGATCTCTGGAACTGCTAAATAGTTTTTATCTGTCAAAAGATGAAGCATTCAAGGACCAACCTGGGCCACAGCTTGCAAGGGGGTGATCAGGCTACTGTACTTAATCTGAATGTCAGGAAGGTCTCCTTGCCGGTAACTTCTATACAAAATGACTTGGGCATCGTGCTTCATTTTTAACTCACTCTTGATCTCCTATAATCATTAGAACCAAAAAAGGAAGATTAGAATTCTTTTTTTAAAAAATAAGCAGTGCATGAACTATGATTCCTAACATAAAGGTGAACTTGATGACAATTTTTATCCAAAATGGTTTGGTCACTACAGTTTACCAATCGATGGTACACAATAAATCCAAAATAAAAATCACTGTCAAATGAACAGTAAAAAGATTACTTAAATATTCATCACAGAGTAATGTGAATATCTAAAATCAGAGAACCTGAATTAACACTTAAAAGCTGTATCTCAGCAGGCTGTATTTCCTATTTTAAAAAAATATTTATTTCTGAGAGAGAGAAAGACAGAGAGGAGGAGAGACAGAGCATCCGAAGCAGGCTCTGTGCTGAGAGCAGAGAGCCAGATGTAGGGCTAGAATCCATGAACTATGAGACCATGACCTAAGTCAAAGTTGGACACTTAACCGACTAAGCCACCCAGGAGCTCTGTATTTCCTTTTAATTCTTCTTAGAAAAATCTTGGCCTTAAGTCCCAGTGAGATCACCATGGCCTCCAACACCTGTTCATCTGCTCAGGCCAGGTTGACCTGCCCCTACCCTTCAGTTGCCCCCACTCCTTCACACAGGGTTGTGGGACCTGCTCGTCTCTACCTAGGATGCCTTTCCATAGCTTGTCACTCATGGTCCCCACTGCAGATACCACCTTCAAAGAGGCCTGCCTTCCCACTTCCTCTTCATAGTCTTCCCCACGTGCTCATTACATTGGTTAACTTCCAATACTGCACATGTTATAATGTTAACTCATTTTTGCTTTGTTCTGTTTTACACATTGGGTTATAGCCCCACGAGTGCTTACCTTATATTCACCTCTGTGCCACTAGCATTCAGAGTAGTGCCTGACACTGAGCATGATGCTCCCAACAAATACAGTGCACGGCCTTCAGACGCCTGATTACCACCATGCATTCTTCCTGACAGGTCAGCCACTTCAGATGAGAGCACCCGTGCCAGAGGGAATGCACGGCCCCACACAACAGGCCATTCCACATTTATTATTAAAAGGATTTCCTTTATATCAGACCAAAATATCTCCCTGTGATTTCTATCCAACAATCCTGGTTTTATCTTCCTTCTGCTCAAGGTCTGCTTCTTATTTCCTGCAGGCAAGCCCAGCAAGGTTTCAGGTTTAATTAGGTGAGGAGGAGTGTGGGATGACCCTGGGGCACTGATTCTTTGAAAACTCTTCTTCAAGAGAACAGTTGTACTTACAGAGACAGGAGAAAGATGAAAAGTATATTTTCTTACCACAGACACTATTTGGAACCATTCAGCCACTTCATACTCAGATTTGAAAGTTAATTAAGTGGTTGAGGATTTAAACTGAATTAATACAAAGCCAGTTTCTAACTCATAATCTTATCTTTCTTAAAAATTTTGTCATAATTACCAATTTATAAGTAATTTTGTCATAATTACTGATTTATAAGTAATACTGAAGCTATGGCTAAACAAATCTTTTATTATTTTCACATTTTGAGAAATGTTTAATTCATGCCACACAAGGTCCTCTCAAGTCACTGCTTTCAGCAGATACTGAACCTGCCCAGCCCTTTCTCTGGGCTCACCATTCCCTCTCATCCAGGCTCCCCCATGAAAGTGGCTGGTTGTAATGTGGCCTCACGCCTGTCACCACAGCAGCCCCAGACCCGAGGTGGGTCAGGCTCTGGTCAATCCCTCCCAGAGGCTAATGCTGTAAGATGACTCAGGAATGATTGGAGGCTGTGTTTCTACCACATGGAGAAAGCCAGCCTATACACAGAGAAGAGCAAAAGCCAAGCTGCATTGAGAGCCCAAGGTCAGTAAGGGGCAGGGATGAGGTCCTGGCAGTGCCCGTGAACTACACACCACATGCAGACTTATGGGACTACCCACACGCTCCCATTCCAAGATTCCCACTTCATCAGTGAGTCATGGCTGTCCTTTACATCTGCGTTAGAGGACTCATCTCTGGTTCAGAAGTAACTTTAATTCATATAGTGGCTGCTTCTGTGATTTTGTTTCGGAACAAATATCTGATGGGAAGCTTATTTCCCTAGTATATATCCTTTGATATAAAGCAAATATTTCTGACCAATCAAAGTCTCAAAACAGATACAAACCTTCTCTCGTTTTTGTTCAGCAACACCTTTTCTGGCATAAATCAAGCTGAGCTTTTCCTGGTCCTTTAAAAATCGCCTGCGTAATCTTAATATTTCTGCCCAATTGTCTGTACCTGAAGAATATAAAACAGGTTTGTTACAGATGGCCAATTCGCAGTTGGCTTTATCTCCTTTCTAGAATCTCCTAAATAAAAGTGGAAATTGTTTGCTTATCTCCATTTTTTACTTTCATCTACCTGTTCTGTTTTGTTTGTTTTAGTGACAGAGAGCAGCACAGGAGACCACTAACCAGCTTTGGAAGCTAGAGAATAGAAAGTTGTAACTAACGCAGCCTGAGCCCACTGCCACCATGCAGAGAATGGGGGACAAAGCAATGACAGTGGAGAAGACCTGGAGGGCTCAGGGCCTAGCAGTACCTGGCACCTGCAGGGGAAGGAAAGAAAGTGAGGCCGCAGCAGGAGGTGTGGTCAGAAAGCAATGCTCCCCCACTCTGCAGATGGATGGCCTGGGCGAGGACACAGGGCTCATGGGTGCATGGGCAGCATGGCTGCAGGCAGAGCAGTTACCCCACCAGCAGCCACAGGCTTCCGGAACCTGCAGCTGCCTCCTCCTGCATGGCCTCCAAGAGTGCTGGCACCCTGGCCTGAAGCCGGCCGGCAACAGAGTGGATACTTTGCCTCTGGGGAATCCACTAGCACAACAGCACAGACCAGAATATCAACACATCAGGAGCTTCCATGTCTTGGTCTAGGCTGACCTCCACACTCCCAATGTGCAGCTATTCCAAATGCCTTCTTAGTGCTCCTGCTGGGAGTACAAGCAGAAAGCCAAGTCACCAGACACTCTGAGGAAAGCTTCAAACATGAAAGATAGAAATGAAAATAAACAATAGGGAAAGAGCAACTGTTGAAAGCAGACTATCTGGGAAAATTTTTTTTTCAAAAAATTATCATTTATCAAAAAGACAAGGGTAGAAATTGCAACCATGGATCAAGGACTGGAAGGGCATTCAGGGAACATAAAAAGCTCATGGAAACTTAAAAGCAAGAATTATAAAGTAAGGTTGAAATGATTTCCCAGAAAACAAAACAAAACGGAAAAAATGAGAAAATTACCAGGATAATCCAGAAGGTCTGCTATCCAAGCAACAGGATTCCAAATATAAAAACTGGGATGAGGAAATCATCAACAAAATTATCCAAGAAAAAAATATTCCAAGACTGGAAAACGAGTTAGCAATGTGAAAAGGCCCTCCTTGTGCCCAGAAAAATGGACTGAAACAGACCTGCATGCGACACTTTTGTGAAATTTCCTAAAACTGATTTAAAACAGAGGATTCTAAGATCTCGTGCAGAGGAAAGATACAATTCTTAAAAAGCATCAACACAAAGAAGGCCTCCAGGTTTCCCAACTCAGCTCTGGGGAGTAGGAAATCCTGTTTAAACGTTCACACTCAGAATTCTATGGCTAAATTACCCAGCAGGTGGGAGTGTGATCAAAAGCAGCGTCTGGCATCACGGCATCAAAATCAGCTTACTGGGGCACCTGGTTGAGCGTCTGACTCTTGACTTCGGCTCAGGTCATGGTCTCATAGTTTAGTGAGTGCAAGCCCCATGTCAGGCTCTGTGCTGACAGCACGGAGTCCTCCCTCTCTCTTGTCCCTGCCCTGCTCACACTCTCTCCAGGATAATCCAGAAGGTCTGCTATCCAGATCTGTCTGTCTCAAAATAAATAAGTAAACTTAAAAAAGAAAACCTAAAAGCTTATGAAACATGACCCTTTTTTCTCAGAAAGCTACTTGAGGTGGTGATCCACCAAAAAGAAGGAACAAACCAACGAAGAAGAGACAGATCCAGGAGACATGAAGAGACCCTCAGGATGAGGAGGCAGTCTTCAGACCATGGCTGAACAGACTCCAAGAGCAAGCAGCTGAACAGGGGGCCTCAAAAGCAGCAAGAAAGATTTTTTTTTTAAGATAAAACATTTATATGTTGGGACACATAAAAGATAACTCAGAGGGAATCAAGTGATAAATATGTAGAAATTTAAGCTAAGATAATTATTAATGCCCAGAAAAAATTTTGTACGAGAAAGGAAAAATAATCACAGTACCACTATGGCTTGAACACAAATAAATATTTATGTAGTCAAAATAAGAGGAAGAGGACTGAAGAAATCAAGACTAAGACATAAGGCTGGAGGATGAAAGCACAGGAGTCATTGTGAGTATGTGTGTGGTGGGTGGGGGTAAAGGACAAGCTGGGGCCAAATCCTCAATGTCCATACTGCAAGCTAGAAAAGAATGACTAATACTGGAAGGGAAAAAGAGGCAGGGTGGTAATATACCAGTACCGTTTGGAGACATGGATGGATGTAAGTGGTTGTGTCTGGAATTGGGGAAATGGGTATGGAGGGTTACTATTTCTTCTTCTTTTTTAATTAATTTATTAACTTATTTTAAAATTTCCATCCAAGTTAGTTAGCACATAGCACAATAATGATTTCAGGAGTAAATGGGTTACTATTTCTTCTAACAAGCTTTGGAAAAGGGTTTGACTCTTTATAAACTACATACATGTCTTACTCTAATACAAATAATTAAAAGAAACTGAAATGAAAAATTAAACAAAATTTGGTTGAAAATGATGATATTTAATTAGGTTACAATTTCAAATTTTTAAGTTTCAATGATAATAAATAGTATCACAACAAGGATTATTCACCACTTTTAAAAATTTCCTTAAGTTTATTTATTTATTTTGAGAGAGTGTGTGAGCAGGGGAGGGGCAGCAAAAGAGAGGGAGAAACAGAATCCCAAGCAATCTCCTTACTGTCTGTGCAGAGCCCGAAGTAGGGTTCGATCTCACAACAGTGAGATCAAGAGTCTGATACTTTACCGACTGAGCCATCCAGGTGCCCCCACCATACTTTATGAACTTCAAATATTCCTCACATGGCAAATGCCCCAACATATATTGAATTAAATTTTATTATTACTTTTATTATTTTTTTAAGTAAACTCCACATCCAACGTGAGGCTCAAACTCACAACACCATTATTAAGAGTCACAAGCTCTACTCAGTGAGCCAGCCAGATCACCTCTGAATTAAATTTTAATGGTTTTATTTACAGGTCACAAGGAAATGTGAATGCAGTCAGAAATGTACTTTCTTTACCTAAGTCTCCACATTAAATTATTTAACATACATTTCATCAAGCTTACTTTACCTTTTGTCTTGTTATCCACCTCATCCCCTGGAAGGCCCAGCCTTTTTTTCCCAAAATCTGGCCCCACAAACTTCAAGGGTGATCTCTGTGACCTCTCACTCTTCTTGTGGGCAAACAGCAAGTAGGAAGATGAGGAATCCGAGGAAGAGACTGTATAATCCATCAGCGGGTCAATACTGCTCCCGGTCAGCCAATTAAAGGAGCTTCTGCCATCTGCAAACAGGATGGCCGGAGCATGTCACTGTGTGCCCAGACCGCACTGGCGCCGCACCTGGAGCAGTGCCAGCCACCAGCCGCACTGCATGACACCAGGGTGCATCATCCTGGGGACGACACCTGGAGCCTCCACATGCTCACCCTCTAGCGACCCGGACAGCTCCTCCAGGGAGATAGCACGTCAGAGTAGGGACACTGGGCAGAAGTTCTATCTGTTCACTGGTGACGATGAGGCAGCTCAGGTGTCTGAGCCTCAGTGCCCTCATCTGTGAAGCAGGAAAATACCCCACCCGCTCCTTCAAGCAGTAAATTTTTCACCTGTTACTAAGTACTAAGTACTTACTGGTACTAAGATCCATGACTTCTGATACCAGCATCATAAAATATCCATGGTAATTATTCAAATCAATCCTACTTCTAGAACTAACAGAACATGAAAAAATTTATATAAAGGAAAAATGTTCAAAATGTTTATATTAAATGATTTAGGTATTTTACTCTATAACTTGTACTTTGCTGATCAAAGGAAACAGGTAAACAATCTAAAAAAGAAAAGTTTACTAACTATGAACATAGTAAATGATTTTGGTTTAGCTCCTCAGTACTTTGCTTTTGAGATAAAGGATTTTAAATTTGTTGCATTAAGCAGACTCTTCTGGACAAAACCAAAACAAACCATAAATGTACTGTAGCTTTTTTTCCAGTCAAAACTAATCTTTTTCAACTGTTTTTATTGGGGTAAAATTTAGAGAACACCAAATTAACTATTTTAACCATTTTTAAGTGTACAGTTCTATGGCATCAAGTATATTCACAGTCTGGCAACCGTCTCCACAATTTACCTCCAGAGCATTTCCACCTTCTCAAACAGAAACTTTATATCCTTTTTTTTTTTTTTTTGAGAGAGAGCGCGAGAAAGGGGGAGGCATGCATGCACATGTGCGCACTCACTAGCCCGCATGAGGGAAATACAGAGGAGAGGGAGAGAGTTGTAAGCATGCCCCATGCTCAGCGTGGAGGCCGACACGGGGCTCGATCTCACAACCATGAACCTCAGCCAAAATCAAGGGCTGGACACTCAACTGACTGAGCCACCCAGAGGCCCTAAAACTCCATATTCTTTAAACACTAGCTCCCTATTGCCTCTCTCCCAGGCCCTAGAGGGCCCCTTCTACTTTCTAACTCTAAGAATTTGACACTTCTAGGAACGTCAGTCCTTTCCTCCTTGGACTGACCTGGCTTCTCTGTGCTCTTACTGCTTCACTTCTCCAACGGTCACGGTTCCTACAGTGAAGGCTGCTTCCACAGATTACACTGCCCGAAGCAAAGCAGGCAGGTGTTCAGGATGACAGTTACCTGCGGTTTGTGTAGGTGTGAAGTCATACTGCTGCTGGGTGGCCCGTATCTGCTTAGCCATCACTCCTTGAACTGGGAGGGATCCCTCCTGGGTCCGGGTCTGGAGAGCACTTTGGGTGGCCTGAGTCTCAATAAACATCGGAGTGAGAACAGTGCTCCGGAAACGCCAGTCAGAATCAATGGTGTATTCCTGCATGGAAGAGAGTTGCAGATGAAATAATCCTCCTTCTTTAGCAACACTGAGATAACTTTATTTAAAAGCCAATGGTGCGATCAGCAGATAGGTACTATAATTTCATGTATCTGTGTGGGAACAGCTGAAGAAGAACCTTTTCAAATTTAAAAATTTTAACTAAATTATTTGTCAATTAGAATATACTAATTAGTACTGGGGGAGGAAAAGCATTTTTCTCCTCCTTTACATTCTGCATTAAATGGCTTAATGCCACGCTCAGTAATGGCACCATGGCTGCAACAAGCTGAAGAGTCAGGCTTCGCTGCCCGGCTCGGCAGACACAAAGTGGCAACAACTGTTACTACGTTGTTAAGGCACCTGAAGAAAGCGCGAAATTGGCATCTACCGAACATTTGAGGGGACTGAAGGGGAAGGAGGATGGCCTTATGGAGAAAGGAAAATCTAAGTGGATGCTGAAAGGGGGACAAGTGTGAGCATGTGAAGACAGTGTGAGCAGAGGAGGCTGAAGCAAATAGAAGTGTTTCAGAAAGGAATGTGTCCTTTCATAAACATTCCAAGTAAACCAAGTAGTATTCCAAGTAAAGTGTTCCAAGTAAACTAAGTAGTATTCCAAGTAAACTATGAAGTCCAGTATCACTAATCACCAGGGAGACACAAATCAAAACCCAATGAGTCATCATCTCACATCTGTCAGGATGGCTACAACCAAAAACACAGGGGATAACAAGTATTGGCAAGGGTGTGGAGAAGAGGGACTCCTCATCACTGCTGGTAGGGATGTAAATTGGTGCAACCACTATGGAAAACAGTACAGAAGTCCTCAAAAAATTAAAAATAGAAATACCATGATCCAACTGTTCTACTCCTGGGTATTTATCAAAAGAAAACAAAACACTAACTTGAAAAGATATACACATCTCTTTGTGCGCTGCAGCATTCTTAGTAATAAACAAGACATGGAAGCAAACTTTGTGGTCCATCAATGGATGAATGGATAAAGATGTGACGTGTATGTTTGTGTACATATATGTGTGTGTATGTACACACACACACACACACACACACGCATGACGGAATACTATTGAGCCTTATGACGGAATATTATTGAGCCATAAAAAGGAAAGAAATTTTGCTATCTGTGACACATGGATGGACCCTGAGGGCATTAATGAAGTAAAATACATCAGACAAAAAAAGATGAATACCACATGAATCTCACGTACATGTGGAATCCAAAAACCAACAACAACAGAACAAAAAGCCTGAACTGATACATATAGAGAACAGACTGGGGACTGCCAGAGACAGGCGATGGGGGAAGGGGACATGGGGGAAGGGAGCCAAAAGGTACAGACTTCCAGTTAAAAAACAAGTCATGGGGATACAAGGTGCAGTTATAATAATGTAATTAATAATAACAACAATGTATTGTATATTTGAAAGTTGCTAAAAGAGAGGATGTTAGAAGTTTTCATCACAAGGAAACAAAATCTGTAATTCCATGGTGATGGATGCAGCCAGCTTATTGTGGTGATCACTCCAAAGTACACACCAATATTAATTCAGTATGTTGTACCCCTGAAACTAATAGGTCAGTGTATGTCAATAAAAGAAAGATAGCCAGTTTATTGGAAAATGTTTGCTGACTAACAGATAGGAAAAGCTTATAATATTTATTATTATAGAGATAAGTACTTCACCTGAAATTCACATTCTGACAGAGGATGCTCAAACACAGGGTTTGAATAATCAGGGCTCATGCTGGTCATTTCAAGCAGAAAATCTGTTGCCAAACTTAAAAAGTGCACTTCTATCTTTGGAGAATATAAGGAATTTAGTGCCAATAATCGGTCCAAGGTATTTGAAGGTAATCTAGTTTCATGGCTCCAGAAATTTCGAATAATTAATCTGAAAAGCGGAGAGAAGAGATTTCTCAGATATTGGTAATGAGAAAGAATGCCCTACACATGATGTCATGTGGAGAAGACAGTTTTTCATCTCTATAAACTTTAACATGAGGAAAACCACATTCAAAATTGTATCAAGAGTATAATATGAGTTGTGAACAATAATATGCACTAAAGGAAGGGAATATTCCAAAACTTCAGCATATTTAACAAGAGGTGAAAAACTGGATGATTTTATTCTCATCTCTATTATCCGGGACGTTTTCAATGACGAGTATATAATATTAACTATTTTGAAGCTGAGAAAACACCTTAAGAAATTATATAAAAACCTTCACTGCCTTGCTAAAACAATTCACTCCAAAAATTAGTGCCATAAAATATTCAAAACTTAAACTAGGTAAAAGTCGGGTTAGGCTTTAAAATTTATGAATGCTTGTGAAATCCAAATGCAATTTGAAAAGCAAAAATGAGTTTAGGATTGTGGCAGAATGGAAAATTAACTGATATATAGAATCATACAAAAAGTTTATGCCCTGGGGCGCCTGGGTGGTTTAGTCGGTTAAGCGTCCGACTTTCGCTTAGGTCATGATTTCTCGGTTCGTGGGTTTGTGCCCCTCGTCGGGCTCTGTGTTGACTGCCTGCTCAGAGCCTGGAGCCTGTTTCAGTCTGTGACTCCCTCTCTCTCTGACCCTCCCCTGCTCATGCTGTCTCTCTCTCTCTTTCTCCTAGGAGAAAAAAAAAAAAAAAGTTTATGCCCCTTCTTTTATAACCAGTAATTGATAAAACATTCATAAAACTTACAGTAGACATTTTAGAGGAAAACAATCATCACTTATATTTCTCTATACAATGATTATAGTTTCCTCCTACTTCTAGAGTTTCAAACATTTCTTTCAATATTAATATGGATAGTGTGATCTCAACTATTTGAGTTAAATGAGAAACATAAAAATCGTCATTACGGATTTTTTTACTTTGAAGCACTTTAATTCACTGCATGAGCAGAGAGCTTTATCCACACTTTCTCAAGAATTTTTTATCAAAATCTCTTGTCAGAATTTTTAAGTCTTAATGTGATTAGAACATTAATACATTTTCATTAAACATTATGAATGCAGAAAGCAGAGAAAATGCTAATACTATAAATATAATTCTAAAACCGCTGACAAATACTCAATGCTAGTCTAGAAAGAAATATCCCTAAATTTATTTGTCTTGGCCTTATTATTCAAGGAGTACATACTGAAGCCCAACGTTCTCATCGATCAACCCTTGAATCAACACATCTTTTGCCAACTTAAATATTTCCCGGGAGTTCTCATCAGCTTGACTTTCTGGATCTCTGAGAAAAATAACAAAATGACAAAACACTGATATTGTCTTCTATCACTTTTGTTCAACCCCATCCAGATTAAAGTAAAAGAATGTGACTTTTCCCATGGAACTTTAACTTCCCAAGTCACAGCAGAACCCACCCTAATACAGATGTACCCTGAACCTTCCTCTGGTGCTTCTGAAGGCCCATCCAAGTGACTGTCATCACCCCCCGTGCAGTGTGACAGGGCTCACACGCATGGGCAGAGTGGGTGGGCCAAGGGAGGGGGGGCTGCAGAGTTTCCCTAGGAATGCTGAGAGGTCCCAGGATGGGCCCGAACCCCACAGGAAGTGGTGTGGTGGCAGTCCGTGGGATGAAGACATCTCACAGAGTTCATTTCCTTAATTTTCTCAGGTCTTAAAGGGAAAACTATAAAAACAAATTACACTATGAACTCAACCAACAACTGCACACTCTGAATATTTCCCACAAATACATGAAATGAATTAAAATAAGGATACATGTCCATATACTAAGATAAACTTGTTTTAATTAGTAATCATGTTTCAAAATGTTTGAATGTTTTGTTATTTATTATAATCTTCTCCAGATTGCTACAGGCACCCAAATGCTCCCTAGAAAAAATAACATAAAATGTTAATGTAGAGCTTACCGGTAATTGTCATGAACCCACATAAGAATATTATACATCTGTTCCCTACACACTGGAGAAGGATGAGAAATGAATTCTACCACAGGATCCAGAAGTTCTCGGAGTTCTACTGGTTTCAATTTTGCCATCATCTTATAAATTATGTCCAAACACACTTTCTGTCTTTCATCATCTCTACAGTAAGAGAGGGTTTTAAAAACACACAAATTTAACAATTTTTATTATACTTTCAGAAATGACAGGTAACTTTTTCTATTTTGTGCTGTTCTGTTTTTCAACATTTGTTACAAAAAAAATAAATTACATCCTAGAAACTTATCATGAGCTAGAGTACTAAAAATAAACAGATTACTTCAATGTGGTGTCTTGGACTGGATTCTAGAATAGAAAAAGGACATTAGTGGGAAAATTGATAAAATCCAAATAAAGTCTGGTTTAGTAAACTGTAATGTACTAATGTTAATTTCTTAGTTTTGGCAAATATATCAATTATGTGACATGGAAAAAGTGTGTTAAGGGTATGTGGGAATCTTGTGTGTTGTCTTTAACTTTTCTGTAAATATTAAGTCATTCCAAAATAAAAGTTCATTTTTTAAAAACCCGGAAATGTCAAACAAAATAAACTAGATCTAAAGAATTTCATGATTTTAAAACAACGATTTCAAGTTCTAGTCAGGCCACCTGGCAGGTCATACAACGAGTTAAGGGTAGTCTGAGCTCCTAGTAAGATGCATGTCTATTTCCTAATTTTATGTATCTTTTCCTCCTTATAGCACCCAGCTTAATGCTTTACATGCAGTCGAAAATCAGTAAATGTCTAAGGAAGGATACAACAATGCCATAACATATATTGTTACTGGCACATGATACATTTATCAATAATTTATCCCTATGTAAAAAATTACGTACACAGGCAAGACTGGAAAACAGTGCAGAGAAATAAAAATATTGTAAGTCAGTAACAGCATCTCTTTTAGTACTTATTTTAATAGTATAATGTGGGGTGCCTGCGTGGCTCAGTCGGTTGAGCGTCCAACTCTTGATTTTGGCTCAGGTCCTGATCTCAAGTTCGTGGGTTCAAGCCCCACAGAGCCCCACATCAGGCTCTGCGCTGACAGTCCAGAACTTGCCTGGGATTCTCTCTCTCCCTCTCTACCTTTCCCTTATTCTCTCAAAATGGATGAATAAACTTTAAAAAAATTAATAGTATAATGTGATTTTGAAAATAAACAATTTTAACCAATAATGGAAGCCTCCTAGCTGGAAAAAAAATGGTACACTCAAAACCATGCATTTTAAATTTGAAAAGAGCCTTAGTTAACACTTGAGACGTGGCTTCCCCAAGGTGCCAGGTTAGAGAAGGCAGGAGGGTCAGGCCCCATCACTTTTAATTCTGATTAAAATGTAACAAATAGCATATTTTAAGTTTATTTTATCTATCTTGAGATGTACACACATACACAGTCGTGTATGTAACTAATACATATTTTATGAAAACCTACAAGTTCTTTCTGAGTTGAAGAAGACAGTTGAACAAACCAAAATTTTATAAGCCAGCTGCATCTGAGAACACAAGGCTGGCTTTACACTCACCTACGTCTCATGAGTTGAATGAAATCCTTGCTCTTTAACTGTAAGTAGAGATCTGTTATTTCCTCCGCACAACACAGCACCACCTCCAGACACAGGGTCTTCATCACTCCATGAAATTTCGGCAGCAGAAAGAATACAGTGTTCATGAACCTAACCAGTGGACACGGCCAATGAGTGAGGGGCAGTCCTGGATCCTCCCCTACAACAGGACGTCTACCAGGACTAATATCCTACCTATTGGCAAGCGGAGGGAAGTTCTTCACAGCTTTGTTCAAGCACACGATAAATTTGTCCTCCATCGTATTCTGATGCTGCTTCAACTGTTTTACAATCAGTTCATAAACCAAATCTTCCAGTATCTGAAAAATTAAGTTTCTTTTCAAATACACAAATGTGGAAACTTAGTTACTGAAAACAGGCTTGTCTTAGTTAATTGAACCCACAGAAGGCATTCAGTGCTATCACCTACAAGGTACAGGTGCTCACCAGGTACAGTGCCAGGAGGGTGTACACTAACCACTGGACGCAGGCTCTGGACTGTGACCTCAGGAAGCCCAGACCACAGCCACAATGGCTCTTGCTGCCACCACTGATGGTGTCCAGCTCTCATCACATAGCAGGCTGATAAAGACTGGCACTTCCTTTTCACACCCAAAATATGCTAACAAGTCATTTGAGAAGCTGAACTAAAATCAGTGACTGAACACTGTGTAAATACATTTTAGGATGCCAGTGTTCACATCCCTGGTTAAATATTTACACAAACCAAAATTTTCAGGCAACAACTTTATCTAAGAAGCCACTTCCACCACTGTCTATCTCCCTAGAGCCTGTTTTGTCTTCATCACATACTACCATCTATGACGAGAGATTTGATGGTGTGTTGTCTGCCCCTCCTCATCAAATGCTAGCTTCCTGAGAAGGGGTCTTGGCCTGGCCTGTTCCTGGCTGCACCTCCAGAGCCCAGAGCCAGCCAATAGGTACCCAACACATATAACTGAACAACATACATAATCCAAATTATACTATGGGTAACCAGCAGAAGACAACTACATGCACATATATACCACCAACTACTGGAGACTATGTCTCAAGGTGCCAAGAGCAATTCAGCGGTTGGAGTATGAGTGACTCTCACCAACTTCTTTATATTTCTCTCTGTTCCTCTAATTTCTACACTTAATCAATACCATTTTATATTCAGAAAAGAACTATGTAAAACAAAAGTGTTTATCATCACTACTAACTTGAAATTTAAGTGAAGAGAGATTAAACTTGGGATCTACTGTAATTTGCTCCATCTGTGCTGAATAGTTAGCATATTATGTAAATTGAAATCCAACATCTAGGGATATTAGAATCATGTAAAAATAAGGCTATTCTGAATTTAAAATTAAAAAAATTTTTTTTAACATTTACTTATTTTTGAGAGACAGAGCATGTGTGGGGGATGGGCAGAGAGAGAGGGAGACACAGAATCCAAAGCAGCTCCAGGCTCTGGGCTGTCAGCACAGAGCCTAACGCAGGGCTTGAACTCAGGAACTAAACCATGAGATCATGACCTGAGCTGAAGTCAGACACTCAACCAAATGAGTCACTCAGAGGACCCTCTGAATTTAAAATTATAGGGGCGCCTGGGTGGCTTAGTCAGTTAAGCGTCCGACTTTCGCTTAGGTCATGATCTCGCGGTTCGTGGGTTCGAGCCCCGCGTCGGGCTCTGTGCTGACTGCCAGCTCAAAGCCTGGAGCCTGTTTCAGTCTGTGACTCCATCTCTCTCTGACCCTCCCCTGCTCACGCTGTCTCTCTCTCTCTCTCTCTCCTAGAAATAAATAAAAACATTAAAAAAAAA
>NW_024082051.1:201509-230833 GCF_003009895.1 Hyaena hyaena | reverse complement strand
GCCTCCCCCCATCTCTCTCTCCTTCCACCCCCAAAAATAAAAATAAAACATTTAAAAAAAATTTTTAAAGAAGTACCAAATTCACATCACACCAAGATCCTTAGGACAAAAAAGTACCCAATTCTATTTTGTCAAACACATTTCCCTCAGATACATCAATCAGCCTCCTCTCAGGATAAAGTGCCCTTCCCTCATGTGCAGCTTCACGGCAGAGCCACAGCCCAACTCCTCCCATCCAGAGGACTATGTTTTCACCAAGAAGTCCTCATTTTAATTAAACCTCACTTTACAATGTGCAGCCTATGTGGGTTGTGGTTTATTTTGCGAGCCCCCATTATCAAAACAGCTGTCGCCCCCAGGAGTGTGTCGGGCTGGCCTTCACTTAGATTCAAACCAGGGAGACCTCAAACACGGAACTCTGAAAATGTTAGAGGTTTGAAAATTATCACCCTGTTGACTTCTTACAAAAATCCCATGTAAATAAATGGGACTGGTTATAATTTTCCCATCCTACCCACAAGAAAAGTAAGGCTTAGTTTCAGGGTTAGTGAAAGCCTTAGAAACGTAGGAAAATCATTACGGCTGTTCCCAAATCTTTACATCAAATGTAAAGAGGAAATGTGCAGAAAACTCAAGCCCGGCACCACAGAGGGGGAAGAAGTTCCCCAGTTGTTCAAGAAGGGTGAAATTGAATATAAGAATGTAATAGGCAACCAACGGAATGGGAAAAGAGAGTTGCAAATGACATATCAGATAAAGGGTTAATATCCAAAATCTATAAGGAACTCACCAAACTCCACACCCGAAAAACAAACAACCCAGGAGGCTGGATGGAGGGCAGGGGAGTAAGGAGGAAGAGGACCAACATCAGAGCTGGAGAGGTAGCCAGGAAACATGGAGCCAAGGAAGGGAGAGGAAACTGCCAGGGGGTAGGAAGAGAGCCCAGAGAGGATCCTGAAGCAGTAATGAAGGGAATCAGGAGGAATGATCAACTGTGTCATCCTGGACATACTGCAGTGAGACCTGACAAGAACGGCTTATCACAATGAGTGACAACAGTTTAGGAGGCTCCAAAGCACACAGCCCCTCACTTGTCAAGCACAGGGGGACAGCGGTATAGCAGTAAGCATCATCCCACTACCCTACTTTCAAGTAGGTTAGAACATATAACTTACATACACCTTCAATAATATACTTTATGGAGAACTGTAGTACTCTGAATATATACTGCAGTCAAAGATTCATTAGGTTCTTCTAACAATCCTGGAAAGTCGACAGAGCTCCGAAGACTGAGAAAGACTCCTTAAAGTGCCCTGTCCTGTCTGATAACTATATTACGTCCCAGATTGGAAGTGGAGGATTTTACTAGTTTACTTACCCCTAACTATAGCAAGTATCTACCAGAATAATTTTCTCCAAAAGAAACCCTGACACTACTTTCTAAGGAATGAAAGCTGGTTAAACACTCCTGTCCTGGCTTTAACAATGAAAAGTTAGTTACCAATCTTTAAGGTTTACCAAGTTTTCAAGTGTTTTAAAAAATCCCAAAAAAAAAAAAAAAAAAAAAAAAAAATCCCATGTCCTCTTTTAAAAAAAATCGAGCATTATATATACTAGGAAAAAGTAAAATAGTAATAAAGGCAGAATGCCCACTCTGATTTATTACAGTATAGAGGATATAGGTAACAAGTATCAGAGTACATCAAAACTGAAAAAGCACTATTTGTTTAAAATTGCATTAACACACTTACCTTTTCTCTCTTAGTAACATATTGAAGCGTAAGTCCTAGGACTTCTGCGGCCGCTGCATACACCTCTTTATATTTTACAAAAGACATATTACTGACCAAAGCTTGAAAGTACCTGTAACAAATATAGAAAATATACATCAAATAACACATTCTGTTGACATAAAAATATAACAACTTTGCTCCTCACCAGTTGAGAAACTATTAAAACTTGATCCAAATTACTTGTGTGAAAACATCTGTGAAGATGTACTGAAGGCTCTGACATCATGACCAGGAAGGCACGTGAAAGTCCACAGTTCAGTCACACGGGACCTGCTGTAGTCAAAGCAAAACACAACGCTGGATCCTTTTAAAAAAACTGCAGTGAAAGAAAAGCTACTAGCAGCCAAGATCGTGACTTGCTGACCCTCTTGCCTGTGACAAGAGGAGGACAAGACCACGAGCAGGGGGCACAGGCAGCTCCCAGACCCCGTAGGCCCAGGACGTGGCCTCCAGCTCCAGAGAAGCTCTATGTAGTTGTCACTAGGGAATCAAAGCTCAAAACAAGCAACTGACCTAAAAGTAAACTATCTCTCATTGACTCTTCATGGAGTCACCTGCTTGTGAAACGGAAGACCTGGTGGCAGGAAGCTAACACAGGAGGACCGACCAGATGGAGTGAGACACTTCCAAAGAAATGGCAAAGCTTGGAAGGGACATACGGAAACCTATAGTAACCATAATGCAAGTGCTGACTTTTCAAACCTCCCCAAATAGTAGGACAATGAAGTGCCAGTCCATGACAGTAGAGGACTCTCTCACTGGTGCTCACCCTCCCTCCCTCTGATGTCAGGATGCATCCACCCTCATCCACAGGAGGTCCTGACGGAGGGCGCAGGGCCGTAGCTGTGGCAGAAAGCACAGCAGTGGGGCAGCACAGGGTCCAGGCATCCCTTTCACACCACGACCCAGACATGAATGGTCCCACAGAACTCATGTTGCTTTTGCGGCAAACGCTGAAACTGGGATTGTAGAAAATACCTCACACCTCTTATTTGATAAAACACCCTTGGAAAAATATACCAATTCTGAAAGACTTAACTTCCTCATTCATTCCATTAACATATTTCTTCTCCCAAATGACCTCTAAGCCCAACTTCCTAAATTCTGACAGAAATATTTTTAACATGGATCTATGTCTTAAAATTTATAAAACTTAGGGGCCCTGTGTGGCTCAGCTGGTTAAGCGTCAGACTCTTGGTTTCAGCTCAGGTCATAATATCATGGTTTGTGGATTCAAGTCCCACACTGGGCTCCTGGTTCATGGGTTTGAGTCCCACATCAGGCTCTGTGTTGACAGAGTAGAGCCTGGACCCTGTTTGGGATTCTCTCTCTCTCCTGACCTCTTTGACCCTCCCACACTCACACATGTACTCTCTCTCAAAATGAATAAATTAAAAAAAAAAAAAATTAGACCATACTCCAGTGCATCAATCCAATTCACATATGCTTTAACCTAAAATAGAAGCAAAGCAAAGACTCCTCAATACTCACTTTATGCTCTCTATGCCACATTCTGGGTCATACGGGGGCAAGTTATTGGCCATTATAATGCCTAATAATTGAATTCCTACTGAATTGTCTTTGGAATTAGGATCTTTACTGGAAAACTTTTCAAATATTAACCTGAAACATAAGCATAAAGGATAGGTATAGATTATTATGTAATAAAATAAGCACAGCAAGAGATATAAAATTTTCTATGGCTAATTTTCAGGGTAAGAAATACTTTATCTGTCCCCAAGTCTAATACCCTTTTTGCTAACACTATCTTTGTATACATTCAAGTTATTCTAGCTGTGGAACACACACAAGTCTGTATTTCTTATGATCTAATTACTTGCCCCAATCTCTGTTAGTTGATACTGAAACCTTTGGAAAGTTATAGCTGGCCTCAGGCTGTGCAGTCCGACAGTTCACCCCTGGCCTGGGACAGTGAAGGGCCGGGTGCACCGCACATGTCCAGTGTCCCAGAAAAGGTAGAGGTGAACTGGGAGATAGAACTGGAGCCACCAGGAGGCAATGACTGCACAGAAGTGCTGCTGGTATCAAACTTTGGAGGCTGTGATTTTACTAGTAGCACTGTTATACCTCTACGAATGATTCAATTTCAAGTTATATTTCTTCTTCTATCATTTCAAGTAATTAAACTTCACTGTAATCACCATTTACAACATGCTACATTTTAAAAATGCCCAAACAATACTGCAAAATATAGTAAATTTATACCTGTAAGGGACAGATAAACAATCCTTCCAGCATTCAACAAGGGTTTTTATAATTTCAAGGTTATGTCTAAACACAGCTCTTTTTTGATGAAAAACATGTTTCATTAGGAAATGAAGCAATCGATTTGCTAATACTTCATCTTTAGGGACCCCCTAAAAAGGTACAGAAACTCTATGTTAATATGCAGCATTCTATACTGGAAAAGCATTATTTATTTATTATTATTTTTAAAATACAATTTATTGTCAAATTGGCTTCCATAAAACACCCAGTACTCATCCCAACAAGTGTCCCCCTCCATGCCCATCACCCACTTTCCTTTCTCCCCCACCCCCATCAACCTTAAGTTGGTTCTCAGTATTTAAGAGTCTCTTATGGTTTGCCTCCCTCCCTCTCTGTAACTTTTTTCCCCTTCTCTTCCCCCATGGTCTTCTGTTAAGTTTCTCAAGATCTACATATGAGTGAAAACATATGGTATCTGTCCTTCTCTGCCTGACTTATTTCACTGAGCATAACAACCTCAAGTTCCATCCACATTGCTACAAATGGCCAGATTTCATTTTTTCTCATTGCCATGTCACATTCCATTGTATATATAAACCACATCTCCTTGATCCATTCATCAGTTGAAGGACATTTTGCTCGTTCCTTGATTTGGCTATTGTTAAAAGTGCTGCTATGAACATTGAGCTACATGTGCTCCTATGTATCAGCACTCCTGTATCCTGTGGGTAAATTCCTAGCAGTGCTATTGCTGGGTCATAGGGGAGTTCTATTGTTAAGTTTTTTGAGGAACCTCCACACTGTTTTCCAGTGCGGCTGCAGAGAAAGCATTTTTTAATCCAACAGTCCATTTATAAAAGAAACCTGCCGTTATACTGAGGCTTCTGGTGTAAAACCTATGTGTGATTTTTCAAGAACAACCACAGGCAATGACAAAGGCTTGCGTGGGAGGCCTTATGGGCAAGCTGTCCTCCTGCAGCAGGCCAGAATACAGCCAGGGCTCTGCAGTCTCAAAAGGAGTTACTGTCAGACCCTTACCATCTACCTTCCACACCCCCTAGACTGGTCATGCTTGTCACATGTTCACACTTCATTTCTCTTTATCTTCTTCAGGTATCTCTGCTGAGGGCTCCTTATGAGAGGAAGAGCTGCTTTAAAAACACTTTTCTCCTGACTTAGTCCCCAGTGCTTTTGGACTCCCATCCCTTCTCCTTCACCCTCCTCCCGATTTCATGGTCCCATAAAACTGCTGGAGCCTTTAATTCAGGGGTCCCTCAACAGTGAGATGAGCCTCAGATCTGTGCTAAATCACCTGACCCTCGACCAGACAAAGCTGCAATGTTCCATGGGGGAAATGGACAAGATGAGTCCTCTTCCTTGGGCTTTAGCCTCCTGCTTCTACCACAAGTGATAAAAGGCTTCACTTGATTCTCACTTTGACTCACTGTTGCTTTATGCAGCTACTCTGACACCTAGCAGTTCAGCTCTTTCAAACTCAGCAAAGCACCTGACATTTAACTCAATCTTTCCCAATGGTTCCCAAGTTAAAC
Source organism: Hyaena hyaena (assembly GCF_003009895.1). Taxonomy (NCBI): domain Eukaryota; kingdom Metazoa; phylum Chordata; class Mammalia; order Carnivora; family Hyaenidae; genus Hyaena; species Hyaena hyaena. The sequence continues at coordinate 225,261 of NW_024082051.1, read as the reverse complement.
TAAATACACTCAATTTTTTTCATGTTATTAAGCAGAGTAAAATGATTTTATCACATTGAAAGTAAGAAATATAAATCTGGTTAACTGAAATAAGATAGGCACATCCAGATATAAATACATGTAAAAGCTCTATGTCCACATATTATGTTTAGTAAGGAATGTGCTCAGAATATTATTACATGTAAACTTTTGAACATTATTAGTGCTAACATTTTTATGTGAATGGGCAAAGCTCCAGCACACACAAATCTATACTGGTGGAAGTCACAAGACTGTCTCACGACAACATAGTATCATTCACCGAGCGGCCACTGTTTGGGCAATCTCAACTAGTAATGGGTCCATGTCAATATTAGGGAAATAAGTAAGTTGGCCAAACAAATGCTAAAGCATCCATAGACTTTAGTTATAACAGAATTTTTTGGGACCTCATATTCAGGGTCTACTGACATTTATTTCACATTTATTTTTAATAAATCATTAATCTAGTTTCCAAGCTCCTAGCAAGTAAAAGCAATAAACAAAACAAAAACCAAACACCTGATAGCTTAAAATTAAAAGCAAAGTCAGAGGCATTATCAAAGCAGACACCTAAGAAAACAGAGCTAAGCAGTATGAAGCCATTTAGTACAGCAGCACCACAGCAATATGACGTGTTAAAAATGATGACTCTTAAGTCATTAAGAGGAGCTTGGACTATCTGTCACCAATTCTGTTTATGATATCAGCAAGAGACAGACACAGCACTCCATAAAAGACGCATCCATTCTTACCACAGGAGTAGCAATTCCTGTCCATGAAAGAACAGTAACCACGATCTCGACCACCATGTAGTGAATTCCTTCTCCTCCGTTGTTTTCAGAAACCACCAGCTGCAGCAAGGGGCCGAGCCAGTACTTCGCATAAGGGCGAAAGACCTAGAAGAGAATTTAAAAGTCAAATAACAAAAAATTGTTTTGAATTCCAACAGTTACCGTGCTTAATCAGATCAGATTCTCTGCTAAATTTTCTCTCAGGGGTCCTGGAAACCACAATTCGAGGGATATGGATTATTGATCTTTTCTTTGTTGAAAACTTGATATAACTGTATTCTTAAAAATCAAAATGAAAGATTTTTTATCAATCTTGTCCTATCTGAATAATATGCAGCTCTAGAGAACTCTCCTGTTATTTTATGCAAATGCACAGGGTATATGAAAAACGAGAATATAGAAATTAAGTAGGTGCATGTGGCTAATGGTTTTTCATTTCTTCTTGTATTATAGAAGTCATTGTGTTATTGTCGTCATTTGCCCAAGACCTCTTAAATCTAAATAAAATGTACCCGTATACTAAATTCGATTTAGTTTTAGAAACTGCAAGAGAATGCTATTTTGATGCAAATGAACGGATTAAAATATAATTCAAGCTACCTATCTTCTTAACCTTTGCCACTTCTATTTTTATTAAATAGGTTTTCTCAGGGGTTACTCTCACAGCTTAAATCTGTGTGCTCTCAAATCTTTTTTGTTTATACACCCCATAAATAAAAAAAGTTCAAACGCTCTCCATGTATATCTATTGGTTTATTTATAAATTACAAATACAAACTTCTTTATTATTAAATGAGACAGAACCTGACTTACGATGGTTCAACTTAAGATTTTTGGACTTAATGATGCTGTGAAAGCCTTACGCTTTCATTAGAAACTGTACTTTGAACTTGTATCTTCTCCTGGGCTAGTGGTGTGTGGGATGATACTCTCAAGGTGCTGAGCAGGGCCAGCGGCACCCATGGCTCCCAGTCAGCTCTGCCATCAGGAGGGTGAACAACTGGGGCGCCTGGGTGGCTTAGTCGGTTAAGCGTCTGACTTTCACTTAGGTCATGATCTCGCGGTTCGTGGGTTCGAGCCCCGCGTCGGGCTCTGTGCTGACTGCCAGCTCAGAGCCTGGAGCCTATTTCAGAGTCTGTGTCTCCCTCTCTCTCTGACCCTCCCCTGCTCACGCTGTCGCTCTCTCTCTCTCTCTCCTAGAAATAAATAAAAATATTTAAAAAAAAAAAAAAAAAAGGAGGGTGAACAACTGATACACTTAAAACCATTTTGCACCCATACATCCATTCTGGCTTTCACTTTCAGCACAGCATTGAATAAATTACATAAGATATTCAGCATCTCATTATAAAATATGCTTTGTGTTACATGATTTTACCCAACTACAGACTGACATAAACACTGTGCATGTTGAAGCAAGGTGAGACTAAGCTATAATGTTCAGCAAGTAAGGTGTACTACATGCATTTTCAACTTAGGATAGTTTCAACTTATGCTGGGTTTACTGGGATATAACTTCATCATAAGTCAAGGAAGATCTGTATGATAAATTAATTTAAAAGTTGAAATTTTATCCAAAACCAGAAAAAGACTCCATTAAATAAGAGAATGAAAAGCCAATGTCCCTGATAAACATGGATGCAAAAATGCTCAATAAAATATCAGCAAACTGAATCCAACAATACAATAAAAGAATCATTCACCACAATCAAGTGGGATTTATTCCTGGGCTACAAGGGTGGCTCAATATTCACAACTCAATCAACGTGATACATCACATTAATAAAAGAAAAGAACCATATGATCCTCTCAACAAAGTAGAGTTAGAGGAAACATACATCAACACAATAAAAGCTGTATATGAAAAACCCACAGCTAATGTTATCCTCAATGGGTACAAACCGAGAGCTTTTCCTCTAGGGATGTCTACTCTGACCACTGCTATTTAACATAGTACTGAATGTCCTAACCACAGCACTCAAACAACACAAACAAATAAAAGACATCCAAATCAGCCAAGGAAGGAAGCCAAACTGTCACTATTTGTAGATGACATGATACTCTATATAGAAAACACAAGACTCCACCAAAAAACTGCTAGAACTGATAAACAAATTCAGTAAAGTCGCAGGATACAAAATCAATGTACAGAAATCAGCTGTACTTCTATACACCAATAATGAACTTGCAGAAAGAGAAATCAGGCAATTGACCCCACTTAGAACTGCACCAAAAACCACAAGATACCTAACTGAAGAGGGAAAAGATCTGGACTCTGAAAACCACAGAACACTTATGAAAGAAAATGAAAAAGACACAAAGAAAGAGAAAAACATTCCATGCTCATGTATTGGAAGAACAAATAGTGTTAAAATATTGAAACTACCCAAAGCAATCTATACATTCAATGCAATCCCTATCAAAATAACACCAAAGTCCTTCACAGAGCTACAACAAACAATCCTAAAATTTACATGGAACTACTAAAGATCCCAAATAGCCAAAACAATCTTGAAGAAGAAAAGTAAAGCTAGAGGCATCATAATTTTTTTTCTTTTTTTTGTTTTTTTTACTTTTTTAAAAATTTATTTTAAAAACTTACATCCAAGTTAGTTAGCATATAGTGCAACACTGACTGCAGTAGATTCCTTTTTTTTTTTTTTTTACAAATAGTTTATTGTCAAATTAGTTTCCACATAACACCCAGTGCTCATCCCCACAAGTGCCCTCCTCCATGCCCATCCCTCCTCCCCCCCATCCATCAGTCCTCAGTTTTTGTCAGCATTCAAGAGTCTCTCATGGTTTGCCTCTCTCCCTTTCCCCCACCATTTCCCCCTTTCTACTCCCCCTTGTTCCTCAGTTAAGTTCCTCCTAATCCTCCTATATGTGCAAACATATGATATTTGTCCTTCTCAGAGGCATCATAATTTTGGACTTCAAGTTCTATTGCAAAGCAACAGTGATTACGATAGTATGGTACTGGCACAAAAACAGACACAAAGATTGATGGAACAGAACAGAAAACCCAGAAATGAACCCACAACTACACGGTCAACTAATCTTTGACAAAGGAGGCAAGAATATTCAATAGGAAAAAGACAGTCTCTTTAACAAATGGTGCTGGGAAACCTGGACAGCAACATGCAGAAGAATGAAACTGGATCACCTTCTCACACCATACACAAAAATGAATTCAAAATGGATGGAAGACCTAAATGTGAGACAAAAAACCATTAAAATCCTGGAGGAGGACATAGGCAGTCACCTCTGACATCAGCCACAGGACTTTCTTACTAGATATATTTCCAGAGACAAGGGAAACAAAAGCAAAAATGTACAGGGACTTCATCAAAGTAAAAAGCTTTTGCACGGTGAAGGTAACAATCAACAGAACTAAATGGTCATCTTCTTTGAAAAAGTGTCTATTCATGTCTTCTGCCCACTTCTTAAATGGGTTGTTTTTTGGGGTGTTGAGTTTGAGAAATTCTTTATAGACTTTAGATACTAGCTCTATATCAGATATGCTATTTGCAAATATCTTCTCCCATTCTATAGGTTGCCTTTTAGCTTTGTTGAGGCAACCTATGCCTAAAAGGCAACCTCCAGAATGGAGGTTTGCAGGTGACTTATCTGATAAAGGGCTAGTATCCAAAGTCTATAAAGAACTTCTCAAAACTCACCCCTCCTCCCAAAAAATAAGCCAGTTAAAAAACAGGCAGAAGACATGAATAGGCTTTTTTCAAAAGGAGATCTATAGAGGACCAGTGGACACGTGAAAAGATGCTCAACATCACTCAGGGAAATACAAGTCAAAACTACAATGACATATCACCTCACACCCATAAGAATGGCTAAAATTAACAACACAGAGGGGTGTCTGGGTGGCTCTGTTGGTTAAGAATCTTGGTTTGGGTCAGGTCATGATCTCACGGTTCGTGGGATCAAGCCCCACGTCTGGCTCTGGGCTGACAGCACAGAGCCCGCTTGGGATTCCCTGTCCCCAACTTGCACATGCTCTCTCTCACTCTCAAAATAAATAAAGAAACACTGAAAGAACCAACAGGGAAAGAACAGATGTTGGAGATGGTAGGGAGCAATGGGAATCCTCTTACACTGTTGGTGGTAATGCAGAGTGGTACAGACACTCTGGAAACAGTATAGAGACTCCGCAAAATGTTAAAAATAGAACTACCCTACGTCCCCTGGGTATTTACCTAAAGAATATAAAAACACTAATTCAAAAAGATATATGCAGGGGCACCTGGGTGGCTCAGTTGGTTAAACATCTGTCTTTTGATCTCAGTTCAGATCTTAACCTCAGGGTCATGAGTTTAAGACCTGCACTGGGTTCCACACTGGGTTTGAAGCCTATTTAAGAAAACAAAACAAAAAACAACAAAAAAAAGAAAACCCAAAACAAAGTGATACATACACTCTAATGTTTACAGCAACATTATCTACAACAGCCAAGATATACATGCAGCCCAAGTGTCCATCAATTGATGAATGAATAAAGAAGATGGTCTGTGTATGTGTGTGTGTGTGTGTGTGTGTGTGTGTGTGTGTGTAAACTGAGCCATAAAAAAGAATAAAATCTTGCCATTTACAACAATGTGGATCGAGGTAGAGTATTGTGCTAATAAGTTAGTTAGAGAAAGACATATGCCATATGATTTCACTCATATGTGGAATTTAAAAACAAAACAAGCAAATATGGGGGGGTGAAAAAGAGAAGAAACCAAGAAACAGACTCTTAACTACAGAGAACAAACTGACGGTTACCAGAGAGGAGATGGGTGGGGGAGATGGGTTAAATATGTGAAGGGTTTTAAGGAGGGCACTTGTGGTGAGCACTGGAACCTGTATTTAAGTGATGAATCACTAAATTCTACACTTGAAACTAATATTACACTGTATGTTAACTAATTGGAATTTAAATAAAAAATTAAAAGAAAATAAATAAATAAATAAATGTTGAAATTTTAATAATAAATATAAACACAAGTTCTAATCTTTTCTTCCATAAGACAATGGACTATCTGGAACATCTCCTTTTGGAAACAATTCCCCTCGTCCTTCCTGAGCCCAGACACGCACCACACCCCAGGAAATCTCTCAGTGATATCTCAGAGGCAACTCACATCCATGTGTGTGAACAAGTTCAGCATGCTTCCTTCTCAGCCTGCTTACCAACTACTCCCAAGCTACTAAGAAATGATCCAAGAATGAAGACACCAGCTCCCTTTTTGGTAGCCATCAAGTCAGCACTCAGGAACATGAGCTGGAAATCACGTGTGACCCCAAGTGTTATTGGTTGGACTGTGTCCTCCAAAAGGATACTGACCCGATTTAGAAATGGGGTCTCTGAAGATTATCAAGTTAGGAGATGTCATTTGGGTGGGCTCTAATCCAATGACAATGTCCTTATTAAAAGGGAAAATTTGTACATACTGCGACAGATGCGAGGGAAAAGCCAATGTGAAGACTCATGAAAATCACCATCTATGTGCCGAAAAAAATGCCTAAGGCCACCAAAATCTGGGAGAGAGGCCTGGAACTGATTCTCCCTCTCAGCCCTCAAAAGGACCCATCCTCACCAACATCTTGATCTCGGGCTTCTGGCTCTCAGAACCATGAGACACTCAGGTTCTGCTGTTTAGGCCACCCAGTCTGTGGTAGCACTGTTACAGCAGCCTGGGGGCTAGGAATCAGGGGTGACCGGGGAGCACGGCCCAGCAGCAGCCCCCCAGGGCGGGAGGGGAGGATGGCCCTGCAGCAGTGATGCCTAAAAGGACTCTGCATGGAGCAAGAGGGATCACATCATCCTATCTAGCACCCATCAGCGGCTCCCTACTGTGCAACAAATGAGCTGCACCCTCTATACGGATCTTGATGGCCTGGCCTAGCTCACCTGGCTGAGACATGCGGCCACACTTCTCTGGACCATGTGCCCATTCTCTGTGCTGTCGGTGGAGACATGTCTGGCTCTCTCAGAGGCCATTTCTGCCCACAGTGTTCCTTCTAGACATAGTATAAACTCCCACTGCATTTTTCATATCACTCAACGGCTCTCACAAAAATCCTCCCTAACCACCACTGGTGTTAGAGGCTCTCCCCTGATGCGGTGCTGTATGTAAACCAACTGATAAATTCAGCAACTATCTGAAAGAGATATTTTTCAAACACCATTAACAGGAATATTTTCACCATTTTTGCTACTAGAAAACAATCAGTTTGGAACCCATAAGAAAGATACCAATGCATGTACTTTATACAAAGATCATTTCTAACTCAATAAAATTTAGTTTTCAGAAAAAATGATAAAATGATACTGAACAAATAAATAAATATGGTTGCCAAATTTGTTCAGAGAACAAAAATGTCATGCTCTGTTCCTGTACATCTTTTATTAATTACTTTTAAGTACATACATAAAACTGTTCCTGTACATCTTTTATTACTTTTAAGTACTTATGGGGATGAGCACTGTACTTAAAAAAAAAGTACATACATAAAACTGCAAAGAATTTTTAAAGAATAAACTACTTACCTCTTCTGTATTAATAACAAGCTTGGCTAAGAAGAGACGGATATTTAGTGAAACCAATGGATTTCCTAGTTTGTCATGAAGAAATTTCATCCAAGGAGGAAGATTTCTTGGCACTGAACCCTGAAATGATACACTCAAAATTACCTTAAAAAAGTGGGATAAAATAAGTTCACATTTTGATGACAAAATAAAAGATGAGCAACAAGGGCCCCTGGGGGATCAGTCAGTCAAGCATCTGACTTTTGATCTCAGCTCAGGTCATGATCTCAGGGTTTGTTAGATCGAGTCCCACATCTGGCTCTGTGTTGACAGCATGGGGCTTGCTTAGGATTCTCTCTCTCCCTCTCTCTCTCTGCCCCTCCCCTGCTCTCTCTCTCAAAATAAATAAACATTAAAATTGTTTAAAAAATTTAAAAGAGACATGAGCAACAAAAATCATGTACATACAGAATTTGGTATCTGTTATTAAATGTTCATTCTTATGATGACAGCAATAAACAGAATTAAATGAGACACCGTAAGATTAGCAGAAACAAACCTCTTCTCCTTTAGGTAGGATCTGATTTTTCTGCATGTGCTTAATCAGGGCTGTCATGGCTGCCATACATTCGTGTTGATTAAGCTCATCCATCTCTAACTCCAGGACAGCATCTTGGATGCCGGGATCTTTATAATCCTAGGAAAAGGGAAGGATCCAATGATTCAGAGCACACTGTTAGACTTTCAGTACACAGAGGTCCCGGATCAGTTGAGCCAGTCGGTTGAGCATCCAACTCTTGACATCAGCTTGGGTTTATAAGAGACAAGAAAAGAAACCACATTCAATCAGCCACAAAAATCAATCAGAATAATCTTAATGTCCCTTTTTCCATATACTTGGTAATGTGTCAAAGGAGTTACAGTATTTGACTGCATTCAGATCTAGTTAACGTGTTTCTCAGTCAAAATTATTGTATGTTAAGACACTGCTCACGAGGACTGGACAGATCTGATGCGGGGCTCTGTCAAGCGACTGAACTGAGGGCACGAGGACTGAACCCAAGACACCTCAATATAAATGGCCTATTCACGAAGGAGGGGTCTCGCTAGCCGCAGCCATGGTAGAACCAGGTCACACTTGTTTACTGCCCAGCAGAGATGTGGGACATAATCTAAGTGAAAGAACTAATGAATGGCTCCTCTTGGAAACATTCATCAAAAAAGAGAGAAGCCAACCCAAGAGGCAACATAAGGTACAAACTCAATTTCAAAAACACTGCACTGCTCCCACCCTCCTCGGGCAAAAAGCCACTGGGCAGACCAGAGTGGGACAAGAGCTGCCTGGCAAAGTCTGGAGATGGAGGAGGAGAGGGTGGGGTGCCCGCCTGAGGTTCAGGACCCACTCCAGGAGGGCACTGGCATTATGAAGGAAAGCATAGGGGCTGAGGAAAAGAAGTCAGTCAGTGCATATCAGAGAAACTGGAAAGGGAAAAAATCTGAGTGAGCCCTGGACAGGAATCAGATGTATCTGTGGAACTCATGGTTTTACACATATGTACACGTGTGCACCTATGTAAGCATACAGGTGTATGTCTACCTGTAAGTTTTCTGTTTATGAGGTTATGCTATGATTTGTGAACACAGATGCACTCAGTTATCTCAGTTAGATAACACCAAATATTCAAACAGCCTTTTCACTTTCTGTAGAGAGAGAATGCAACAGTCATATCAGCAAGATGTCTGAGTATGGTAGTTATCTTTCTCACTGGAAACCCTTAAATGCAGCTCTGATTTAAAACACTAATCTCATGGGGACTGGTTAATGTGAATGAGCCCTTGAAGAGAGACTTCTTTCCTGTACTGACAAAATCTAATTGCTGAGTCCACAGGATGGAAGGCTGGGATTTAGATCTTGGAAAATTTCCCAAACGCTATTCTGAGGACTACCGTCAGAGAACTGGTTCTCCAACAATGGAGCCCCCATTCCTTTACAAATGCCAACAATATTTTTTAATATATAAAATGTGATCACCCGTCTCCGAAAATGACCAGTGGTAGATTTAGGGTCTTGGGAACCGTATGAATAGCTCTGAACTCCAGTTGAGAAATCAAATTGACTCATTTCCTCACTCAAGCTGCTGTCTGCCAAATATGACAAGGAAGATATATACTGAGGGCCACCTAAGATATAAAGAACAAAATACATTTATTCAAATTAGTAAAAAATGTATCTCTTTAAGCTCAAATGATATTAATAAAATTAAAGACTGTGTTAGCTAAGGCTTTTATCAATCCTGGGATTCTCAACTGATAATCCAGATTAACAAAGCAAAAAGAAAATGGGGAAAAGACACCTCCTTCTGCTTTTGTCATTACTGAGCAGTTATTCTATACTGTCATGGCCAAAGAAATTAACTTAGACCACATACAATTTTTGGATATGATGTTAACAGAATTTCTTTGCATTTAAAATTTTGATGGGGCACATTTTACATATAAAGTCTCACATAAATGTGGGAAAAGATACTACTATAAAACAACCAATTCACATATGTAAGGAATTTACAAAACTGGTCCAAATTTTATCCTCAAGTCAGGGGGAAAAAAGGTATGAAGAAAAATCAAGCAAAAAAACTGAAACAAGGAGCATGTGGAGTAAGCAACAGGTAATTTTTTTATCAGGAAGTCAGGAGAACTTCCTTCAAAGGCTGGCATTAAACAAAATGCTGATATCTGGGACCAAGATTATTCTAGGCTGAGTTAACATCATGTGCAAATGCCCTGGGGCCTATAGGTGCAAAATGAGCCTGGTGCCTATAGGGACAGGCAGGGGAGCAGTGCTACTGGAGCAAAGTGAGCAGGAGAGTAGCAGGGGGGCAGCAGGTGGGTCAGGGCGTTGGGCAGCTCTGTCCTCAGGGAGTGGGAGCTGACAAAGGTTTGGAGCAGAGGAGTGGCAGGATGAGACTTGTATTTTAACACTGATTTCTGAATGTATTTAAACAATCTACAGACACAGACCATATGCAAACAAATAACTATCAACCAATCTTGCACTCTTAAGAAAAGCATACCACCTCTTAGCCCTCTTTGGCCAGGCTGAGATCTTTCTACATACTTAAAAGCTTAGCTAACTGAATTTCTTTCAAAATAAAACTACTTGCCACTTAAAACCTTTTCAAACTCTATTTCAACATTTCGGCATACTTAAAACATCTTTTATTCACAAAACAAATACCAACTCTCAGAATCTTACTTGTCACTTGAAAACAACCTACCTGAACCCCCATCTCCTGCTTCCCTGGCTTCTGTCCTAATTTCAATGTATTTTTTCCTTCTTTCCATAGGAACCTATCAGACAAAACAAATACACATTCAAAACTTTTTAAAATCCTGATCACGATTTTCTATTCGAGGAGCAACTGCCTCAGTGGGGTTCTGTGAGAATCTGTGGGAAACGCACTCCTTAAGGGCACTTGCCTATATTTCTTTGTGGATTATTAATGTTTTTAAATTTGATAAAAGTCTTGTTTTAAAATTAATTTTTTGAGGCACCTGGGTGGCTCTGACTCATATTTAGCTGAGGTCATGATCTTGCACTTCCTGAGATCAAGCCCCAAGTCGGGCTCTGAGCTGATGGTGCACAGCCTGCTTGGGATTCTCTCTGTCTCTCTCTCTCTCTGCCCCTGCTTGTGCTCACTCTCTCTCTCTCAAAATGAATAAACATTAAAAAATAAGTAAAACTTTTTTTTGACAAATTGCCTGGGACCCAGGGCAGTCAAAGGCCCAGATTACTAACAGTCTGTACTTTACCTATGAGCTCAGTTTACTCAACCATATGGTGATGGTTTATCATAGCACTTCACAGTGCTGTTGCAAAGTTTAGAAGTAACATATAGCAAGTGTCTGAACACTTAATAAACCAGTGCTATTATTGTTTTGATTTTTAGTTCTTTGAACAGTGTTACACCTTGAAAGAAGTTCCCAGTCTTGTTCCAAAAGGGCACAAGGCAGGAAGCAGCCATTTACAGGAACTCATGACCCACTTAGGAATGACTGAGGTCAGCAGCTAGGCAGGTGAACATGAATGATAGTACCTAACCCAGATCACGGTTTACGAGCTCTGGTGCTCTGCCCAATTCCTGTTTCCAATGGGCTGTGAAAAGCTGCAGCGAGAATCTCCTACCAATTGTTGAGGCTGGCATGTCAAACTCAGCTTGGCTAAAATCAAGCTTGTCACGTTTGCCTCAGCAAGTTTTCCAATTATCCATATGACTTCAGCTCACAACACTCCCATTATCCTGCCAAATCACCCAAGCAGGGCCATAGCATTTTAATTCTGTGTCTGGATGGATCTTGATTTCACTGCACAGATACATTTACTCAGCAAAAACTTCTGGGATACACCCTCACAGCTCCTTTTATTGCCATTTTCTATCTTTTACTAGTTAAGAGAGCAAAAACTCGAGTTATGATCATGTTTTTATAGTTGCCTGAGAGGCCAAACTACATTAAACTACCAGATTTTATAGTTCAAAGCAGACTTGAATACTGGGAATTTAATATGTTCAGCATAACATATGTTTTATTTTCCTATAGGCACTTGGTAAATTTTTTAAACTTAGGAACACCACTGAAAAATTTCACCCACCTCAACTTCTACAGGAAATGTGTAGCAGCGTTTCTGGTCAATCAGATTTTCAAAAATAAGCAAGTTCTGTAAATCCAAAAAGTCATAATAAAAATATCTGAATAGTGGAGACTGTTATTGCTGATGCTACTACAGAATTAATGCTACTTAATAATTCATGGGAAATACTTTGGCTTTAAAATATATATATATGCAGAACTAAAAGAACTACACCTTTAATATTGTAACAAGGTGCAAGTTATGATATAATTTTAACTTATATAATCTAACTTGAAATCCTATAACGTCAACAACAATGAAAATTTCAGGAGAAGCCTACCTTTTCAGGTTTCTCACTAAACAGAAAACCTTGGTAAAATTTTAGTTCGGTGAAGACACAGCAGATAACAGAAATGGCACAGTTGTATGCAGCACAATGGTAAAGTCTCCTCCTCTCCAGCAACTGATTCTCACCCGCCATGTTCTCCGTAAAGGCATCATAGCACAATCTGTGGGGTGGATCCAGGTTAGAAATAGATTCACAAAGCAGGGAAATCATCGTTCAAGCCCAACAATGCCAGACAACAGGATCTCATTTCAGTTTAGTCTTCTCAGAGTGTCAGGTGTGAGCCAAAAAGAAAAGACCAGCAGGTCACCGTACCCTACACACCTCGAGGCCATGGCACCATCTGGGGATTTTCCACACTGTGGTAAGCATAGCAACAGCAGCAAGCACAGTAAGTTTAAGAGATGGAAACAAGGAAGATGGATGGTAACCCAGGCGAAGGAGCCAACAAAGGTTTTAATTGAAATTACCTGAACTGAATTTTGATTTCTAAGTTATGTGAGGATTATGAGCAGAGAGGAGTGTCACTTATAGTAAGGCATAAGCCACAGTGTGTGTTTGGAAGATGAGGTGGGAATCGGCAGTGCCTGGCAGTGAGCCAAAGGTGGAGGATGTGTTTGTGAAAGAGCTCGCCTGCCAGGCTAAGGAGCCTGGGCTGTGTTCTGCACAATGGGATCCCCAGACAATGCCTGGGTGGCCAACTACTTTTGAAAACAATTTTGCTGAGGCCCCTGGGTGACTCAGTCAGTTAAGTGTCTGACTTCGGCTCGGGTCCATGATCTCATGGTCCATGAGTTCTAGCCCCATGTCGGGCTCTGTGCTGACAGCTCAGAGCCTGGAGCCTGCTTGGGATTCTGTCTCCCTCTCTCTCTGCCCCTCCCCTGCTCTACCGACTCACAAACTCTCTCTCAAAAATAAACATTAGGAAAAAAAAATTTTTTTTAAAACAGTTTTGTCAGAACACGGTCACGCCCATTCATTTATGTATAGTTTACGACTGCTCTGCCAGTACACTGGAGTAGTTGCAAAAGACCATATAGCCTGCAAACCTGAAAACAGTTACTGTTGGGTGGGACCTCTACAGAAAAAGTTTGCTGGCCTCTGCTACTGAAGATGAGGTTCTTCTGAATTGTTTCAGGCAGGAGGATGTAAGAATCAGGTTCATACTGCATAGGTCTTATCATACCAGCAGCAGTACAAAGTGGACAGACAAGCCCAGGAGTGGGGAGAGTAACTAAGAAGGAGACCGCACTGCAGCAGTTCCCTGAAGAGCACCAGACGCTGCAGCACTAGAGGAAGGAAGGAGGATCAGAAAAGGCACCGGTCTGGGGAGTGCTGAGGAGATAACACCCACCGGATCCGATGACTGATGGGGTATGCATGCAGGCTGCAGAAGTGAAGATGAAGGAAAATAAAACAGGACTCCCAAGTCTCTTGTTGGTGCAAATGAATGGATGGAGAGGACATCATTGCCCGAGGAGGTAAGAGAAGAATTAGGGTAAGAGGAAAGTAAGGATCACCTTGCTTGGGAAATGCAAAATGAGACACAGCAATGTCTGTGTCAATATTTACTAAGAGGGAACTTCATTAGAAGGCCAGTTTTAGAGGAAATGTATGTGATTACTTTGTATTTTACAGAATACCTGCTTAAACATATAATCATTCCTTTAACAGCGTTCCTTTAATGGAAGTCAGAAATAAAACACATAAATCCTTTCATACTGTAAATCATACCACTAAAAATATATCAACCTATTAAGGGAGGAAAATGGTAGGAAAAAAACAGCCAAAGAAATGACGTTTTATTCCTTATAGAAGATGGGTATAGCAAAAAACACATTACCCATAACCTGCTAAATTAAAGTCCATCTAAGTAGTTTGTACATAAGGGAAAAAAAACAATAAAACTATAAAAACTCATATTTAAATAAACTTAAACATTATTCACATTATATACATGCATAAAATATATGCATCAAAAATACTAACGAATCAAATATAACCCCAAATTAACTACACCTTACTTAATAAGTGTCTTTGTAAGTTCACTTCCTTCTGTAACACACGAGCCATGGAACACTTGATTAATTTTAGACTCCTTCGAGTGAACATCATCTTTTGGAAGACGAGAATACATCACATCTAGAATCTTGTAACAGCCCATCTTCTTGGTGATTTGAGTATCAAAGGCAGATTCATTTAGCTAAGGAGAAGTAACAAGTAATTATCTTTGGTCTTATCAAACAAGAAAAATAGTTTTTGAATATATCAAATGCCCAATTAAATATACTTAATACTCAGTGCTCTTGACATCGAAAATAATTTTAACAAAGATGTTGAATTACTTCAGTAGGAGCTGCCAAGGGTCAGAAACATGGGCGTAAGTATGGATGTGTTGTATTGAGTGTGGCAAGAAATATAATGCCCAAAGGGTGTACTTAGAGCAGCAATATAGGACTTTTGCACAAAATCTTATCAAAGTCATAACAATAACAGGTGAAACTTCAATGTATTAGAAAACAAAATTTTCAACAATTTATGGTATTTTCTAAAGATATCCAAGTCCTAATTCCCAGAACCTATGAATGAGTTCTCCAAAGGCAAAGAAAAGGACTTTGCAAATGTGATTAAGTCAGGGATCTTGAGGTTGGTCAACAATTCTGGACTGGTCATGTGGGTGAAATCACACATAACCTTATAAGAGGACAGCGAAAGGGAGGAGACAAAAAGGAAAAGGCACATGACGACAGAATTGGAGGTCACAGTGATGCAGCCAAGTACTAAGGAATGCCAGCAGCCACCAAAAGCCAGAGGAGACAAGAAGGGGACACTCAGAGCCACTGGGGCAAGCGTGGCCATGGCAGCACCATAAATTTAGCTCAATGAAACTAATTTTGGACTTCTGGCCTCCAACACTGAGAGAGAATAAATTTCTGTTGTTCTAAGCCACCAAGCTTATGGTAATTTATTACTTGAAGGTTCAGGAAATAACACACATTTTGGCATCAAGTGTTGAATCTATTGTTAACAAATGCCAAAAATATGGAAGTAAATTTGTAATTGGATGATGGGTAGAGGCTAAAAGAAATTTGCCATGCATGACAGAAAAAGCCTAAACTTCCTGCAGAGACTGTTGGTAGAAATACCAACACTGAAGGCATTACTGGTGAGGGCTCAGAAGGAAGTGAAAAAGCATGCTAGAAAAAGCCAAATTGTCTTAGAAAACATCTCAATCATCATAAACACATTTTTGGTACAAATATGAACATTAAAGTAGCTGCCGGTGAGGTCTCAGAAGGAAATAAGGAACATATTTTTTTGACACTGAAGGAAAGGGGATCCTTACACAGTGGCAGAAAACTTAGCTGAATAGTGTTCTACAGCTACACACACAGAACTTACAAGCCATGCACTTGAATATTGAACTAAGAAATCTCCAAGCAAAATTTTTGAAAGTGCTACTCGCTTTCTTCTTTGCTGCTTAAAATAAAATGTGAGGGGCAAATGTGTAGCAACATGGATGGACCTTGAGGGTGTTATGCTGAGTGAAATAAGTCAGGCAGAGAAGGACAAATACCATATGTTTGCACGTATAGGAGGATTAGGAGGAACTTGACGGAGGAACAAGGGGGAGAAGAAGGGCGGAAATGGTGGGGGAAAGGGAGAGAGGCAAACCATGAGAGACTCTTGAATGCTGACAAAAACTGAGGACTGATGGATGTGGGGGGGAGGGGGAGATGGGCATGAAGGAGGGCACTTTGGGGATGAGCACTGAGTGTTATGTAGAAACTAATTTGACAATAAACTATTTGTAAAAAAAAAAAAAAAAACAAACAAAAAACAAACAAAAAAAAAATGTGAGGGGCAAGAGATAAATTGAGTTAAGAACTGCTGGGCAAAAAGAACAAAAACTTGATGATTTGAGAAATTCTCAGCTTATACAGACTGTAAAAGATGCTAACATTAGGAAATTCACCGTTAGAAAAGTGGCTCCAGGGACAACGAGGGTGTGACTAGACAATCTTGGGCTGGTGCTGAAGAAAGTAAACACGGGACTCAGGGATGCCCTCAACCATTTCATCAGAAACAGGAACACAGATGGAATTATCCAGCAAAGATCAGTGGAGGACTCTCCTGTTTAATGGAGTAAACCTCTAAGACATACAGAGTAGAGCTACAGAGTTTTTGAGAACGTTATGCCAGAAAAACCACCACCAGCTTGTACTGAAAGGGACAGAGACAAAATGAAATGGAAAGAGGCTGTTGTAACCCCTGAATTCTACAGGCAAGAAAAACATATATTTTGTTTTGTAGTTTCACAAGTTCAGAAATGAAAGAGTTTTGTCCCCTTGTGGGGATGAGCACTGGGTGTTATGTGGAAACTAATATGATAATAAACTATTTTTAAAAAAATAAAAAAAAAAAAAAGAGTTTTGTCCCCTGATGGATCATACCCAGAATCTCACTGATATATGATTCATATGGTTTGAATGATGAAAGTTAGAGGACTCTGAGCTGATAATATTCAGAGGCCAATTCTGGACTTAAAACTTGATGCTATAATGCGTTCAGACTTTGGGGGATGTTGGGATAGGATAAATGTATTTTGCAAGAGGGAACATTTGATACAGGTGGACTGTATTTGGCTGAATAATATCCACATACAAACACCCATGTTTTAATCACTGGAATGTTACCTCACATGACAAAAAAGGACTATACAGATGAAATCAAGTAAAGAATCCTGAGATGGGGAGATTATCCAAGTGGGCCCTCAATACAATCACATATTTCTAAGAGGGAGGCAGAGAGAGATGAGACAGAAGAGGAGGAGGCAGTGTGACCACAGAGGCAGAGAGAGGAGTGATGTGGCCACAAGGCACGGAATGCTGGCAGCCTCCAGAAGCTAGAAGAGGCAAAGAACAGATTTTCCCCCGGGGCCTCCAGGGCCTTTCAACACCTGATTTCAGCCTAAGGAAGCTGATTTCCGGCCTGCAGAACTATGAGAGAGTAAGTTTCTGTTGTTCTAAGCCATGTTGGTGGTAATTTGTTACAGCATAAGGGAGATCCCCTGTAACTATAATTGTTACCAAACTGTCGAGGGAATGCTCCTTGAGCAACAGAGATCTTCTGACTGAACACACTGCAGTTTTTTTAAGAACGCTGGCCAAGGAGATTTATCAATTCTTATTAATAGTCAATTTAAATGGCACCTGGGTTGTCAGTTGGTTAAGTGTCCAACTTCAGCTCAGGTCATGATCTCATAGTTCATGAGTTCGAGCCCCGTGTAGGGCTCTGTGCTGACAGCTCAGAGCCTGGAGCTGCTTTGGCTTCTATGTCTCCTTCTCTTTCTTTCCCTCCCCTGCTCACATTCTGTCTTAACTCTCTCTCAAAATTAATTAATGAAACATAAAAAAAATTTAGTAGTACATTTAATTTTATAGTACAGATATACAATACCTTTGTAAATCTAGACTTCAACACATCAACGGCATCCACCACAATTTTGCTAAAGAATTCTCTCAAAGCATTCAGGCTACAGTGCCGCAACAGAGTGAGAAGAGAGCGATCTATAAATGCTTGGCGAGTGACATTTGAAAGCAGGTCATCCCTCTTGAACATTCTGTACACACTTTCCAAAAGGGCTAACTGTGTGACACATGAACTCCTAAGAAAAACAGAAAATTATATGAACATCCCTGTTTTAAAAAATATTTTATGAGTGCCTGCCCATATAACAAGCAAAATAAATACATTAATGAGTATAAATTGAAAAAATAACTTTAAAGATTATATATATAAACCATGAAAAACAAGAAGCATTTGTACATACACTATATTATTATACTCATCCCCAGAAATCTTCATGCCAAATTAAGGCATTAAGAAGAGTTTCCATTTACTTTCAAATCTGATCGTGCTTAGAAAACATCTTGAAAGCTGTGGGAGAGTACAGGCCTAAAGATGATCACAATTCCAGAATTTGAAACTCCTGAATTATAATTTAAAAACTCTAGTCTCTTCCTAGTGACAAACTGCCATTCCTATTTCCTACACAGAGGTACATTCATCTGGCCCTTTATGTTCTCATCTGGAATAAAAGATACTTGAATGAACATCTAGAAGATTTCGCCTATAAATCTAAAAACTAAGAATACAGAATTAGTTTCCTCACCTATAAAAATATGAGGTTAGAACTAAATGATCATTAAAATCCTTTTCCAGTTCTAAAAGGCTGATACTCAGAAGTTAAATACAAACCAGGGCAAAAATATTAGATGAAGGCAATTCAGTCACAAAACTGTAAGGCTGCAGGACACTCCTAAATGCTACATGGGCTTCTGTAATATTTATGTGGGCACTGTCTTAGATTTAAACTCTGAAGAGCTTCCTGATAGCACAATCGAGGTGCAGAGCCCTAAAACTCTTATATAGAAAGTTAAAAGGAAGAGGAGGAAGAAAGGAAAAGGAAAAAGAGCAAAAATCTGATAACAAAAAATTGGCCAGCAGATAGTTGACTGAAAATTAATGCAAATGACCTCTTAATACATGAATATATGCTCTACTTACTCATAATAAGAGAAACAAATTAAAACAACACTGAGAGGTCCCCTCACCTATATAATTGGGAAAACATCCAAATGGTTGACAATATACTCTACTGGCAAGCCTGTGATGAGGCCAATTCTCACACACTGCCCAGGGAATGCAAACCATTACAGCCTCCAAATAAGGGATGTGGTGGAAGCTAGTAAAATCACAAACGTATTTACCTTTTGAATTACGTGTAGGAACCCACTGTGAACACATATTGGCAAAATACAAAATGACATACACACAGGGCTATTCACTGTGATATTGTTTTTAATAGCAAAAGATTGAGTCCAAAAGTCTATCAGTACAGGCTCCTTCAAAATACAATGCTATAATAAATAATTATAAAGTTATTTAAATAAAAAAGGATTAAAGAAGATGTCTGGGTATCCACACATACTGATCTGGAGGACACAGGAGATGGGACAAAAAGGAGGTGAAGGGGAACAAGAGAGGGGACAGAGACAGAAGTGAGACTCTTGAATATAACTCATTACACAGCTGACTTTCAAATCATGTAAACGTGTAACATGTTCAAAAAGAAAATTAAATCAAAAGAAAAAGATAAACACTTTCTAAAGTCTGATAATTAAAGTAAGCACACCTAACCAATTGGTGTAATAGCAACATATTGAAGAAAACTTTACCGAGTGATTTTGGAACACAAACTTTGTGTATCTTCAGGGAGTAAGTAAATTATAATTAAAATGAAAATTTTAAACTGAACACACACACACACACAAATCTTGCTGGAATTTTGATATGGGTTTCATTAAATTTATGTATCAACTTAACAAAATATTCAAATTCATGAACATGGAATATCTCTCCATTTATTTAAATCTTTAATCTTTTTATTCCCTTCAGCAATGGACTATAATTTTTAGTGCATAGGTCTTGTATTTCTTTTGTTAAATATATTACTAAATTTATTACTTTGCTCTTTATGATGCTATCAACAATGCAATTATATTCCTAGTTATAGTTTTGAAATGTCTTCAGCTCATATACAGAAAAACAATTGATTTTTGGACATTGATCCTATATCTTACAAACTTCCTATACTTACTTATTAGTTCTAAAAGCTTTCTATAGATCTTGAGGATTTTCTCCCTCCTGCCATCTGTGAATATGGGCAGTTTTGCTTCTTTCTTTCCAATCTAGCTGCCTTTTGTTTCTTTAGCTCGCCTCACTGCATTGGCTATAAACTCCAGTACCATGTTGAATTCAAAGGGCAGATGTCCTTGCCTTGTTCTCAGACTGAGGGGAAAACAGTCTTTTACTATAAAATATTCTGTTGGCTGTTGGTTTTTCATAGATGACCTTCTGTCCCCTTTATCATGAATGGATGTTAGGCTTTGTCAAAAATTTATCTTCATCTAGGAGGGGAAATGGCAAGATGGCAGAGAAGTAGGGAGCTCCTGGCATTTCGCTTGCACCCATCTCTCAGAGAAGGCCTAACTTCATAGGACACTGAGACATGGAGTTTGGGAAGAGAAAGAGACAGAATACACTGGTAAGGAAACCTTATAAGTTCGGCTACCTCAAGAAACAAGCCAAAGTACACATGGTGGAGAGTCCCAAATACCGCTATGAGTAGTGAAACAAAATAACCAAACGCTCAACAAGAGAAACCAATAGACACCATTCAAAGAACACGTCCTGAATAGATGGGCCCTGAACAGTCAAAGGGCCCTCCTTAATACAGCAGAACTCACAGGGGCAGAGTGTACAATAAGCTTTTAAAATTAACAAGATATAGAAAGCTAACCAAAATGACGAAACAGAAAAACTCTCGACAAAGAAATTCCAGGAAGAAATGACAGCTAAAGAACTGCTCAAAACAGATATAAGCAAAATAACTGAAGAAGAATTTAGAACAATAATCATAAAATTAATCGCGGGGCTTGCAAAAAGCACAGAGGACATCAAAGAAACTATGGCTACAAACAACATGGAGAACAAAAATAGGCATGATGAATTAAAAAATGCAATAAATGAAATACATAATAAACTAGAGGTGTCCAATGCATGGATTGAAGAGGCAGAAAAGATTATAAGTGATTTAGAAGACACCATTATAAAAAACATGAAGCTGACAAAAAAAGAGACAAACTGATCCAGGAACATGAAAGAAGAGTTTGAGAGCTCAGCGATATGATCAAATGGAACAATATCCATATCACAGGAATCTCAGAAGAGAAAGAGAGTGTTGCTGAAGGAGTCCTTGAACAAATTATAGCAGAGAACTTCCCCAACCTGGGGAGGGATGTAGATGCTGAAACTCAAGATGCACAGAGAACTCCCCTCAGACATAACTTGAATCGATCTTCTTCACGACACATCACAGTGAATCTGGCAAAAGAGAAGGACAAAGAGAGAATTTTGAAAGCGGCTAGGGAGAAAAGGGCCCTAACATACAAAGGGAAACCTATCAGAGTGGTGACAGACCTATCTACTGAAACGTGGCAGGCCAGAAAGGAATGGCAGGAGATCTTCAATGTGATGAACAGAAAAAATATCCAGCCAAGAATCCTCTATCCAGCAAGCCTGTCGTTCAGAAAAGAGGGAGAGATAAAAGTCTTTCCAAATAAACAAACATTGAAAGAATATGTCACCACTAAACCAGCCCTACAAGAAATCCTGAGGGGGACTCTCTGAGGGAAATGTTGCAAGGAACGCAAGATACTAGAGACACCACCACAAGCATGAATCCCACAAAGGACACAATGACTCAAAATCCATATATTTCAATAATAACACTGATGTAAATGGTCTGAGTGCTCCAATCAAAAGACTTAGGGTAACAGAAGGGATAAAAAAACGAAATCCATCTATTTGCTATCTACAAGAAACTCATTTTAGACCGAAGGACACCTTCAGATAGAAAGGAAGGGGATGGAGAAATATCTATCATGCTACTGGAAGTCAAAAGAAAGCTGGAGTAGCTATACTTATATCAGACAAACTGGACTTTAAAGTAAAGGCAGTAACAAGGGATGAAGAAGGCCATTATATAATAATTATAGGGTCTATCCATCAGGAAGAGCTGACAATTATAAATGTCTATGCACCGAATATGGGAGCACCTAAATATTTAAAACAATTAATCACAAACAGAAACTATCTCATAGATAAGAATGTGCTAATAGCAGGGGACTTCAATACTCCACTTACAGCAATGGATAGATCAACCAGACAGAAAATCACCAAAGAGGGGCGCCTGGGTGGCTTAGTCGGTTAAGCGTCCGACTTTCGCTTGGGTCATGATCTCGCGGTTCGTGGGTTTGGGCCCCGCGTCTGGCTCTGTGCTGACTGCCAGCTCAGAGCCTGGAGCCTGTTTCAGTCTGTGACTCCCTCTCTCTCTGACCCTCCCCTGCTCACGCTGTCTCTCTCTCTCCTAGAAATAAATAAAACATTAAAAAAAAAAAAAAAAAAAAAAATAAAAAGAAAATCACCAAAGAAACAATGGACTTGAAAGACACATTGGACCAGATGGACTTGACAGATATATTTAGAACCCTACATCCTGAGGTCATTGGAATTCACTTTCTTCTCAAGTGCCCATGGCACATTCCCCAAGATAGATCACATACTGGGTCATAAAGCAGCCCTCAATAAATATAAAAGAAACGAGATCATACCATGCACACTTTCAGATCACAATGCCATGAAACCTGAAATCAATCACAGGAAGAAGTCAGGAAAACCTCCAAAAACACAGAGGTTAAAGAACACCCTACTGAAGAATGAATGGGCCAATCAGGCAATTAGTGAAGAAATTAAAAAATATATGGAAACAAATGCAAACGAAAATACAACAATCCAAACTCTATGGGATGCAGCAAAGGCAGTCCTAAGAGCAAAGTACATTGCACTCCAGGCCTATTTCAAGAAATTAGAAAAAGTGCCAAGTGCAAATCTAACAGCTCACCGAAAGGAACTAGTAGGAGAGCAACAAGAGCACCCCAAACCCAGTAGAAGAGAAATCATAAAAATCGGAGCAGAAATAAACAATATAGAAACCAAAGAAACAGTTGAACATGATACTCTACATAGAAAACCCAACAGACTCCACCAGAAGCCAACTAGAACTGATCCATGAATTCAGCAAAATTGCAGAGTACAAAATCAACATACAGAAATCATTTGCATTTTTATACACCAACAATGAAGCAACAGAAAGAGAAATCAAGAAACGGATCCCATTCACAATTGCACAAAAAACCATGAAATACCTAGGAATAAACCTAACCAAAGATGTAAGAGACCTGTATGATGAAAACTATAGAAAACTTATGAAGGAAATTGAAGAAGACACAAAGAAAAGGAAAAACGTTCCATGCTCATGGACTGGAAGAATAAATACTGGTAAAATGTCATTACTACCCAAAGCAATCTACACATTCAATGCAATCTCAACCAAAATTGCACCAGCATACTTCTCAAAACTAAAACAAACTATCCTAAAATTTGTATAGGACCACAAATGACCCTGAATAGCCAAAGTAATATTGAAGAAAAAAACCAAAACGGGAGGTATCACCACCCCATACTTTAGCCTCTACTACAAAGCTGTCATCATCAAGACAGTATGGTATTGGCACAAAAACAGACACATAGAGGGGCGCCTGGGTGGCTTAGTCGGTTAAGCGTCCGACTTTCGCTTAGGTCATGATCTCGCGGTTCGTGGGTTCGAGCCCCGCGTTGGGCTCTGTGCTGACTGCCAGCTCAGAGCCTGGAGCCTGTTTCAGAGTCTGTGACTCCCTCTCTCTCTGACCCAACCCTGCTCACGCTGTCTCTCTCTCTCTCCCCTAGAAATAAATAAAATATTTTTAAAAAAA
>NW_024082051.1:191408-200922 GCF_003009895.1 Hyaena hyaena | reverse complement strand
AGCATCCCTCCTCATCAGGGAAATACAAATCAAAACCACACTGAGATACCACCTCAGGCCAGTCAGAGTAGCTAAAATGAGCAAATCAGAGGACTCTAGATGCTGGCGAGGATGTGGAGAAAAGGGCACCCTCCTACACTGTTTGTGGGAATGTAAACTTGTGTAGCCCCTCTGGAAAACAGTGTGGAGGTTCCTCAAAAAATTAACAATAGAACTCCCCTATGACCCAGCAATAGCACTGCTAGGAATTTACCCAAGGGATAGAGGGGTGCTGATGCACAGGAGTACATGTACCCCAATGTTCATAGCAGCACTCTCCACAGTAGCCAGAACATGGAAAGAGCCTAAGTGTCCATCAACGGACGAATGGATCAAGAAGATGTGGTTTATCTCTACCATGGAATACTACATGGCAATGAGAAAGAATGAAATCTGGCCACGTGTAGCAACAAGGATGGACCTTGAGGGTGTTATGCTGAGCGAAATAAGTCAGGCAGAGAAGGACAAATACCATATGTTTGCATGTATACAAGGATTACGGGGAACTTAACGGAGGACCGCGGGGGAGAAGGGGGGAAATAGCGGTGGAGAGAGGCAAACCATGAGAGACTCTTGAATGCTGAGAACAAACTGAGGACTGATGGGTGTGGTGGGGGGGAGGGGGGAGATGGGCATGGAGGAGGGCACTTGTGGTGATGAGCATTGGGTGTTATATGGAAACCAACTTGACATAAACTATTTGAAAACAAAAACAAAAACAAAAACCTGTAAAAAAATTTTTTGGGTCTATATTCATTAAGGATATTGGTCAATCAGTTTCTTGCAATGTTTCTGTCTGGCTTTGTTATCTGTGTTATACTAGCCTCATAGGGTAAGTTGAAAATGATTCCATTCTCCTCCATATTCTGAAGCGTTTATTAAGTGTTGATATTATTTTTTCTTCAAACATTTGATGAAAATTCACCAGTGAAGCTATCTGGGTCTGGGATTTCTTTTGTGAGATTTTATTCTCTTCTTTTTCTGAGAAGATTTGAAATGAATAAATATATTTATTTACTTATCAAAGGTTATACTCAGATTTTCTATTTCTCCTTGAGTCAGTTTTGGTAATTTGTGACTTCTTAGGAATTTTTCCATTTTAGTTAAGTTGCTTAAATTTGATGGCCTAAGTTGTTCATGATATTTCCCTATAATCTTTTTAACTTCTGAGAGGTCAGTGGTAATATTCCCTTTTTCTTTCCTAATTATCATCAACTGTACCTTCTTTTTTATTACTAGTTTGTCTACTAACAGTTGTCAATTTCATTTATCTTTCACAGAACCAATTTCAGTTTCACTGATTTTTCTCCACCTTTTTTCTAATTCTGATTTCATTAATTTTCACTCTAATCTTTATTATTCCTTCCTTCTGCTTCCCTTTGTTTTCTTTTTTTGATTTTAAGGTACAGGTTTATATTACTGATTAAGGACATTTCTTATTTTCTAATATAGATATTAAATGATACAAATTCCTCTCTAAGCACTGCTTTAGATCCTTCTCATACATTTGGATTTGCTTTATTCTTATTTCACTCAGATCAAAATGCTATCTGATTTTTCTTATAATTTCTCCTCTGACGCAAGGGCTACTTAGAAATGTATTAATTAGTTGAATATTTAGAAATGTTTTATTCCATTATTGATACCTAAAACACTTCATTATAGATGTAGAACCTACTTTGTAAGATTTTATTCCTTTTAAATTTATTACAACTTGTTTTATGGCTTCCATATGCTCAAAGAGAATGTGTACTCTCCTGATATGTTCTATTGTTGGTTAATTATGATTTTTTAAAATGTCAGTAAAAAGGAATGAATTATTGATTCATGCTACATTATAAATAAACCACAAAAACTTGCTGAAAAAAAAAAAAACCCAGACATAAGAGAGCATATATTCTATGACTCCATTTATATGAAATGTCCAGAAAAAGCAAATTTATGATGACTGAAAGTAGATTAGTGATTGCCTGGGGCTGTGAATGGGAATGGGAGTTAATACAGAATGCTATCAGGAGGATGAAATTATTCTATAGTGATGGCTGTACCATTCAGTAAAGTTAACTAAAAAATCATTGAATTCTATACTTAAAATAGGTGAATTTTATATGTAAAATATAACTCAGTAAGATAAAATAACATGGATGTTTACAAATCAATATAAATAATGCTGATTTTTTAAAAAAAAAAACGGGGCACCTGGGTGCTCCGTTGGTTAAGGGTCTGACTTTGGCTCAGGTCCTGATCTTCATGGTTTGTGAGTTTGAGCCCAGCCATCAGGCTCTGTGCTGACAGCTCAGAGCCTGGAGCCTGCTTGGGATGCTGTGTCTCCCTCTCTCTCTGCTCCTCCCCCGCTCACACTATCTCTGTCTCTCAAAAATGAATAAACGTTAAAAAAATTTTTTTTTTAAACTTAGTAGCCACAATTAGAAGTCGTCATGGCATTAGGCCCTTACTTTAAAAATTAATAATAAAAAATTAATAATCACATTTGTTCCATTTTGTCCACTATAATTTCTTACAGTACTAAAACTGTATTTAGGTAGCCAAACAGTCCTAGTAATAAAGGCAAGTTCATTAAAATATAATTCTAGCTCTTAAATTTGGAAGGAATAAAAGGATTTTTTAAGTGACCATTTGCAACTCCTGATAAAATAAATGATTTGGGGCAAGAATCATAAATGGATGCTAGGACATTAGGACGAGGCCAATACCAAACGTATGTGATTAATCTCAGCATTGTGAAAATCAAGACCATTAGACACTATGTGCCAAGTGCCATGAACATGAAATAGAGCACCTGCTATTAAGTAATCTTGCCAAAACCTGAACCTGAAGCTAACTAAGCTTTTAGGCCTAACTTTCTCCTTACCAGAAACCGAGGCTAGAGGAACGAGTTAAATGAAAAGAACAGAAAAAAAAATCAGGTAAACTGAGGATATAACAAACTGTGTAGGCCAAGTGTCCACGTTTCTTTAATGACAACAAAAAACAAGGAGGTAAGGGCTGTTCTAGATGAAGACAGACTTAGAGACAACAGTGAAATGCTAGGTGAGAACTTCCTCTGGATCAGAATTAAAATAACCCAACAGTCTAGAGCATCGAAAACTGCCTGGGAAATGTGAAAATGAAGGTACCGATAATTTTTCTCTGTTGACACTATATATCTATATATATATATTTTTTCTCTGTACTATAGCAACCCAAGAATAATAGTGTAATTTTAAATATACATACAGAAATTCTTAGAGGTGAAATGACATGGCATCAGGGATTTGCTTTACTACAATAACTACAGCATGAGGGAAAAGAGGCTAAAATAGGGGCGATGAGGCCGGAAAATGCTGAGTATGCTCCATCTGGATGCTTGCTCTTTAGCTTGGTGTGTTTAAAATTTTCACAATAAGTTCTTTTTTCCTCCAAGAAAAACAAAATAAAACTTATCTTCAAGAGCTGACTGCAATTGCCGCTCAACGTTTTTTAGAACAGAGAATATAATTTCCCAGGGAAATATAATGTATATGGTTCCTGGAGTCCCAGACTAGAACTGAATGACTTACTTTCTGGCAATCTTTTTGAAAGTAGATTGAAATAATTCTTCCATAACATGTTGCTGTTCCCGACAAAGAATTTCTGTCATCAACTGTAGCAATACAGGACTTTGAGATAATTCCAAGGCATCTAGGAACTAGGAAAAAAACAATAATAATTTCATTGGGTTTTTATTTTTGTTTTGTTTTTAACAGTTCTAACAAAACAGAAAATTAAACAGGCTTTCATAGAAAATAAATGCTACTACTTTCACCATTTCTGCAGCTATCATGAATGCCTGGCATATAATAATGTTTGCTAACTATTTTAGTATTGATTCTTTTAAGGTTTTGCAGATATTTTTCCCTCTGATAATGGTCAGGATCTTCTAAAGATCTGATTGCCAGATTCTGAAATTCCACCATGACGTGCCTTCACTAAGGACTTTGTCTTCACCATTCCAGGTCCTCTGGGGCTTTTTTATTTTGGAGACCTGTGTCTTTTCCACACCAACTTCATCACACAGCAACTGTTCCAGCTACTCACCTAATGTCCTCATCTCTACTCTCCCATTCACCATCTCGACATCTGTTTGTTCTACTTTCTAGGAAATATCCTCAATTTTATCTTCTGTTTTGTGAAGTTTTGTTTTTTGCTTTAATTTTGCTTTTATATATTTAATTTCCAAGGGTACTTATTTGTTCTAGTTCATGGACACAATACACAATACCTTCTCTCCTCTCTGAAGTTACTCGTATAGTTTCTTTTATATATTCTCATCTCCATCTCCTTTTGTTGACTCAGTTCCCTCTGAGTTCCTTCTCCCTGATGGTTCACATCTTTTTAGACTGAAATTCTCTTCAAATGTTCAGTGACTGCACTTATATTTAGAGAAAGTAATGTGGATGTAATAATTATTAGGTAACAGACTGCTTGGGAACAGGATACTTAGATGGTACAAACATGATGGTATCACTACATCAATGATCTGCTAATTGCAGAAATCCACCATTCAAGAGAAATAAGGCAGTCACCACATTAACCAGGCATCCAGACTTGAAGTCACTACCAATGCGACAATGATACTATTTGCCTCATGATATGCTGTTGTCAAAATGATTAGCCTGAATCTCATGACCACACATTAAGCCTAACTTCTAGTTTAGAGGAAACACAAAGGACGGTAGACAAGTTAAAGAACACCTCATGGAAACAAGAGTCAAGCAGAAGACAATATCCAAGAGAAGTATTCAAGAGGAAATTTGGAAGTTTCCTCCAAAAACACAAATGTCATGGAAAAATAAAAGGGAAAGGGGTGAACCAGTTCTAGATTAAAAGATACTAGAAACGTGACAATATGATGCAATCATTAATTAGATACTGGTTTGAAAAACCAGCTAAACATGGGGACATTTAGAGAAATGTGAATACGGACTACATAACACAGTCTGAGAAGGACTAATTTTCTTAGGTATAAAAACAGTATTGTGCCTTATTCTTAGAACATGTATATTGAGGTATTTAGGGGTGAAGTACCGTGATGCCTGAAACTAACCTGCAAATGTTTCAGCCAAAACAAACACACCGCATGCATTCATATACAGATAAAGCAAGTACGACAAAATGATAAAAGATGGTTAATACAGACGCTTGTTTGACTATTTCAATTTTTCTGTATGTTAGGCATTTCTCTGACTGAATATTTCAGTTACTTCTTTTCATCAAGAAATGTAACAGAAAAACATTGTTTTAATTTTACTTAGTACTACTAAAAACTAACCTTTTTCATGCAATCTACATAATTATTGTACCGCAGAGTTCCTGGGGGAAATTCTTCAGACTTCATGGGGAAATTAGAAACAATAAGCTTTTCAAGAACATGCTTAAGGTCCTCAAGACTGCCTTCAGTAAGACTGGTAAAGAATGGAAGAAGAATTATAGCTTGACCCTGTGGGAACAATACAAACATATGAAACTGTACCAGTTGGGGCTTACAAATCCTACAGAATAAATAAAATTACTGCTTTTTAAAGGCTTTGCAAATAAAGCACTGTGTGGATTCAATGAATGACTTCAAAATACCTTCTAGGGGTGCTGGGTGGCTCAGTCGGTTAAGCGTCTGACTTCGGCTCAGGTCATGATCTCATGGTTCATGGGTTCGAGCCCCGTGTCGGGCTCTGTGCTGACTGCCAGCTCAGAGCCTGAAGCCTGTTTCGGATTCTGTGTCTCCCTCTCTCTCTGACCCTCCCCTGCTCATGCTGTCTCTCTCTCAGAAATAAATAAAACATTTTAAAAAAATTAAAAAAAAAAAAAAAGAACACCTTCTAGGTTACACTGAAGACCAACCTGAAGATGATGCTGTACCTCAGTTTCTACTCCTGAGGCCAGTGGGCCAACTCAGGGCCAACGTTAACGTAATTAACGTGTAATTAAACAGGATACTGTATATGATTCTGTGTGTGATTTCTTCTTCTACAAATACAGACTCTAGTAGAGATAACCTGGAAAAGTCTGGTGTGGAAAGTGCATCCTGCCCAACTTATGGGGTAATTTATAAGTATTCTTTCACAGGACTAATTCAGAACTTCTAAATGAGAGCAGAAGAAACTAGAAGAAAATAGATGCTACTTTCTATCTCCCTTGTGTGCCAAGTAAGTTCCCAGATTCTCATACTGAGGAATGAGAAACTTGATTAAATGTAAAACAGAAAATTTCAAGGAAATATCTTCATGACCTAGTAAAAAGATGGCTTTCATTAGGCCACATTTTATTAGAGCATAAAACCTAATTATTATAGGACTTTAAAACTAAAATATTAAGTTTTTGAGCCTAAAAATTACCAAGATATATTTATTAAAAGAAAAATAATGGAGAAATAGTTTAAATTCTGTCATTTGCTAATACAGCAATTCTCAAAAAAGCCAATTTGAAACATACATATGCAAAGGTAAATGTTAATTTTTCTAAGTATGATAAGCTCATTGTGATTATATTTATCTTTTAGAGACATACAAAAGTATGCACAGATCAGATAACATGATGCCAGGGTTTTCTTCAAGGGTGGGAGTGACTGCATAGTTGAAGAGAGATGGCCATAGACAGATGGCTATTGAGGCTTAATGACAGGTACATAGGGGTTACTCTCTGCTTTTGAATATGTTTGAAGTTTTCCACAATAAAAAATAGAAAACATCACAAATATGCAAAAATATAAAATGGGAAAATAATGGAGAATGTTATCTGAAAAAAAAAATCTTTTTCATCACTTACCTTTAAATGTAAACCCAACTTTGAATCATCAAGTAGACTAACATATGCTGTAAAAACTTCAGGGAATGCACTGTGGTTTGTATTAAAAGATGGATCAATCTAAAGGAGGGTAAATAAAAACATGATATATTTCAATATTATGCCTCTAATTTCCTTTAACACATTTGCCAAGTTTTTTAACTTTAGAAATAACGTATAAATTTGTTCTCAGACTTCAATAATATTTTAACAGTTCTTGTTCTGAGATATTTTGAATCCATCTGGTAAGACAATGCATGCAAAAACACTAAAAGGATTAAGTATAAGATAAAGTATAATAAAGGGAAAAAGTATAAAATGTAATCAGCAACTGTCCAATATAAATTCTTTTCATTTATCAAACCAATGAGCTCTTAAGAAACGTCCATCAAGATAAATTTTACAGATTCCAAAACAATTGCATTTTTAAGGTTTCTCAAGATACCTGCAAAATTTTTGCCAGTAAGGTAAGCACAGCTGTTTTACTTTCAGGAGCAGAATCTTTGGCCCACCATGAGTCCCACTTTCTCCAGTTATGCAGAATTGTATTTGCAAGTTTCAGTCCTTGGTGTTTCTGGCTGACTCGATCCCTGAAGCTCTGATCCAACATACTATTCAAAATGGCACTCACCTGAAATAAGCGGATGGTGCTTGAAGAAAAATCCTCAATATCAAGAATAACAGGCAGATAACAAAATTTACTTTCAGTTCAAAGCTATTCGTGGAAAATAAAGACGCTTTTTCTGTAACAGTTGTTTATTTCACAACTCCTCAAATTTGGGAAGAGCCACTTAACATGTAAATTTTCCCACAAAAGCATAACATGGTCTCCTTTATGAAATCATGTTCATCCCATTTATTGGTTTCTTAGCTGGGGGCATTCTCAATGAATGGAAGAATTAGCTCTCTTCTGTTACATACGCACAGAAACATATACACAGGCTTGCATGCACACATTTCCTGTCCCGCCACCTTTTCAATAGTGACATCCTAATCTGGGTTAGATTAATATTCAATATTCTTATCATTATGACAATGTAAACATTTTTGCACAACATTTTGATCTCCCTGAAGTTAATACTTGCCTGCTTTCTTTGCTGTTTTCAACATGCCTATCATTGTCATCAAATTCTCTCAAATTAATGAAGTCTCCTTAAGACATCTACATACATCAGGAAGTCTATCAGCTCCATCTCAGTGGCAACACAGCTCCCACTCTGGAATGTCTGTGATCACTGCTCTCTGGGTGTCACCTTGGCTCCCTCCAGGAGACTGGTCCCCTTCTCTGTTTCTGAGCCAACTTCTCATCTTCCGCTTTCTTAACTAACTGATGAAAGTGCAAGAGAGATTTGGCCTATCTGAAACATCTGCATTCAACTCTCACATATGACTGATGGTTTGGCCAGATTCAGAACTCCAGGTTGGAGTCTTCTTTGCTGAATTGTGAAAGAAATTGGCTTAGGCTTCTAGTGTCCTCTTTGCAGTGGGAAAGACAAATGGCATCTGATCTCTTGATCCCTTTAAATGTAATCAGTTTGTCTCCTCCAGAAACTTTTTAGAATCTTTTGTCGTGGTGAACCCCCTGGGTTCTGTATTTTCAAGAAATTTGCTCCATGTGGAGCTGTTTTCATACACTGTGCTGGATATTCAGTGGCCCTTTCTCATGTGGAAACTCAAGGCCTTCAATTTGGGCATACTCTCCTGAGCTGTTATGCATGAAGGCCTTTCCTTGGGTCTTCCCTTGGGCCTTTCCTTGGGTTTTTCCCTCTGGGTGGAGGTCCTGGTGCTAGACCTTATCAATGGATCCCAAGTTTCCTCATGTTTTCTCTACTATTTTATGTTTTGCCTTCTTACTTTATTCTGAGAGCTCCTAAATTTTATCTTCCAAACACATTTCATTTTTAATACACTGTCTTCTTTCATCTCTCTTAAGGTTCTTTTCTCTTTACATTTCTATCTCACTGAATAACAGTCTCTGTATCAAGTGGCTTTTTAGTTGCGTCTCCCTTTTAGAATCCATTTCCTCAAAGGCTGGTGCTCCTTGGCTATGGGCACATATTGAGGAACTGACCAGAGGTCAGCAATGGGCAGCAATGGTGCCAGCAATGGGCAGGGTTCACTGGCAGTAAAGATCTCTGTAGGCTGATCTGGCTGGGCAATGATGATACTTAATCTTTATTTTCTTAGTCTTGTCAAAATATTCTGATATCCTGCCTGAGGTTATATACCTAACTGACCATATTCTGGGAGCCAAGCTGGGGGAAAAGAGCTAAGAGCCTCAAAGTTCAGACTTCAGGGAGGTATTCACTTAACTTCTTTGTTTCAAGAAGGTATTCCTACACCAAAGATATACAAAGCATCATAAGAGACCCTATGAACAATTACTAAGATATTGAACAAGCTAAAAGAAATGGATACCCTAGAAACATACAACTTACCAAGACTGAATTATGGGAAGATAATTTAAACAAATCAATTAATAGAAAGGAGGCTGAATTAGTAATCAAAAACCTCCCAACAAACAAATGTCTAGGAGCTGAATGGCTTCACTGGTAAATTCTACCTAACATTTAAGGAAGAACTAACAGCAATCCTTCTCAAACTCTTCTAAAAAAGCTGGGTCATAAGGGAGTTCTATTGTTAGTTTCCTGAGGAA